>NC_092204.1:21408252-21423756 GCF_043381705.1 Parasteatoda tepidariorum
CCCTATAGTTCGTTGCGATCGCGAATAAACAAAACAAACAGGTGCTTTCAGATAACCTTAAAAATATTAATCAGGTAACGTAGTCTGCTTATGCTAGCCCGATTACGTTGATCTTTCAGATAACCTGGCATAATGAATAAAAGAAAATTAAGCATTGCAGAAGGAACAATAAAAAACTTTTTTAATATGAATTATAAGCTAACAAACACTGTTGTCTTTAAAATATTTGACAAAACTGAATCATCTGAGACAATGATCATGATAAGACAATAATCATGAACACTAAAGCTGCTACATCATTCCTTCCCCAGTAAAAATATAGTTATGATATGATGAGAATATTACCTATACAATATATACAAAGGAAATTAATATAAAATAACAATTCGCGATAGCAACGAATTATAGGGGGCGTTGATGTATGAGACGAATACCTGCGATTTCTATTTGAACAGTCATTCAGTTACTCTAGAGACGTCTTTAATGTAGCGTGTAACATTGTAACGTTCCTTCTTTATTGTGGCTAATTAAATTTAAAAAAGAAAAATGTTTGATATTCTTTCTTATGCAAACGAAAACAGAATGGTATCTATTTTTATTTGGAGAAAGAACGTCCAAAACACGTCGGAAAAATATTTGTAAATTAACAGAAAAAAATATGTATCTTCTTATAAGAGTTAAAACCTAATGCCCGAGAAATAGTTTTACTAAATTTAATGATATAACATGAAAGGCCTATTTAAACGTTACATTCCATAGTTCTAAGAATCATATTACTTCAAAAATTAAAATGTGCAAAAAGTATACAGATAATTTTATGAAATTTAATTTTGTAAAAAGAGTTTTTTCACAACAATTTTTATCAAAAAGTTTCAAGTTTCATGTTATCTCATTTGGAATCCTATTTAGTGGAGTTAATAGGGCGATGTCATCAGGTGAACGAAAATAGAGTTTGTTTTGAATCTATGTTAAACTTTATATCGGCCCATTTCTCACCGAAATCCGATTGACTACTTTGATTTTAAATGTGTTTTATTTTACGTTTTATTTTATGCTTTGTGGCAAAAATTTTAGGTGTAGATTGGCGCACTTAAAAACTGCCAAATCTGTAGCTGCGGTGGCGTTAATACATAAGTACCGAATTTTTATTCCATACTTTTCTGAATCATATTACTTCAAACATTAGAATATGCAAGAAGTATACATAAACACATAATGTTATACCATTTAATTTTTCAATAAAAGTATTTTGACGACAATTTTTATCTAAAAACTATAAACTAAAAAACGTAAAACAAAGAATTCTTAGGATAAAAAAAACGATTTTAAAAATTCCTCATATTGAAATAAAAAAACTGTCATATTATTTCTTTTTTTCATTCTTATAGTTCAGAATCAGACGTAAAAAACCATTTTGTAGAGAACTATCATCAAATAAGAAAAAAAAATCAACACTCACCTTCTTTATAAATCCGGAGAATTCCAAATGAAATGTTCTTCGTTTGAAAACTTTATTTTCAAGTAATATCTACAGATTAATCCTTCATTACTTTTAGATAACATACCACACATCAAAATTTTATAATTGTATGATCTCGATATGAATATCATTATGTAGCTTGAAAACAGAATAGCTGAATTCTAGTTGAAATTAATCTTTCAAATCTAAAAAATGCTTACCAAGAAAACGATAAAAATTTATTAATAATCAGCACAAATGATACTATTTCAAGTAATTCGGAAGATTCTTTATTGTTGTTTTCCGAATTATATAGATACAGAAATATTTACTATTCTATGAAGAAGAAGAATATATCTGTGCGTTCTGAATTCATATTTATTCATTGAAATGACGAAAGCAATGTTGACTTCACTTTAATTTGTAATGAATTGAAGACAGAAAAAATTATTTTACCGTAATACACACATCTGTAACAGCAAGTGATCATGAAATCCGAAGTTATGTTGTTGGTGATAGAGAGGTAAAACTATTGAGAAATTGTTCGTCAAATGTTTGGCGTGTTCTGCTTCAATGCTTGGCATGTTCTGGTTAGTTTTTTTAAGTTCTTCTCCCTTTTCCTTAGGGAAATTTCGCTTCTTATTTGCTGCTAAGAAAATGGCGTCCGTCATTGCCAATAGGGCCAATGGAATTAATGCCCGATATTTTCAGGCTCCCGCTAGAGGGCGTACTCGCGCGTTGCGATCGCGAATAATGAATAGCCTATGAATTAATCTGTAAGGTTTGGCAACTGTTTGGCGATCGTACAGGCGCACTTGGTGCATTGTGTCAGCTCTTTGGAGGCATGCTAGGAATCAAGGTAGATGTATGTTTGTCTTGGTCGGGAGAGGGTCTCCCTTGGTTGTGTAAGAGCTGGAGGCTCTGAGTCAAAATAATGCCTAGTTTCTTTTGGTTTTGAATAAAGTTAAGTTTATTATTATTAAAATCTGGTGTAGTTATTTGCATGGAAATAAAGGCGTTACATAATCTTTGCAGCGTGCTGAAAATTTCACGCGTCTACCAAAGCGTGTAGTCTTTTTCTGAACCTTATTACCCAAATAATCTGATTGCTTTTCAGTTTCTAAATGTTCGATTAATTTTTCCTTAGGCAAACTTTGCACTATCCGATTTTTTGCATTCGTGAATATCATCTTCAGTTTTCAGCAAATATGTTGGTTTTAAACTGTCTATAAATACTATAATATCTTTGTTTTTAATTGACAATGTAAAATACTTGTCATATCTTTTCACAACCGTATAGGGAACATCATAAGGAGGTTCTAGTGATTTTCTAACTCCATCAATGCGTATGAAGACGTGTGTACAATTATGTCTTTATGTTCACAAAAACCTTTAGTGAAGATAGTCGACGAGTTTCTAGTGGTTTTAACATTTCCATTTGTTTCTGTAAATTTTTGGCAAAAGTGTCAGTATCCAAATTAATTTTCGGTGTTTCAAAAAATTATCCAGGTAACTTGATAGGTTGTCTGTAAACCATTTGTGCAATGGTGTAATTTGTATCACCACGTAAAGCTGACCTTAGTCCTAACAACACTGTTGATAGAGTTTGTGTTATTCCACTTAATGGAATTGTGTGCTCTAATAGCAGTCTCTAGAGTTCTGTGGATCCGTTCAATTTTTCCATTCCATTGTGGGTGATATGCTGTTGTTGTGCATACTTTAGCATAACGTAAAGTTGCAAACTTGTCTGCTCCAACATGCTGGATAGTTCAGCTCTTATAGTATAGGAGCCTTAACTACAGATGTTATCTAGGTAAGCAAGCAGCACGAGAGAGAGATCGAAGGAGAGGAAAACGCCTGCGATATTCCTTTACAATCTCCAGACATAATTTATTTAAATTATAAACTTTGAAATTGAATAATGGGAGACTTGTTTTTGTTCTCTTATACTTTGAATTTAAAAATTGTATTCCATTACTGCGAAAAATATAGAAAATTTTAGTATAAAGTGTTCCAGAAGTCCTTTAAAGTTTTAAAGGAAGTGTATTTTTAATATCTTTTAATATTTCAAGTGTCTCAATATTATTTCTTGTTTTTTTTCCCTTTTCCAAATAAAATAAAACAAAAATTATATGTATCATTTTTTAGATAAAATCATCTTTAACAAAAAGATTTACTGAAAGCGGATTTCAAGTTTATATTGAAATCAAGCCAAACTGGAATAAGATTAAAAGAAATGTCATTTATGATAACAAAATAGACCGTGTATATGCCAGCACAATTAATTGATTCTTTAATACGGAATTTTTTGGAACTTACAATCTGAGGATATTCTACTTCGCCCAGGTAACAATACCGTTGAGGAAAACATTCACATAAATTCCGATACTCCTCAAATTCAGTCAGTGCTTGACAACTTTCATTAAATCTTGGATCACGACAAATGTAGGATGACTGCAATCTGAAAACCAAACAGTTATAATTTATTAGTTTCGTTGAAATTTATTTATTTATTGAATTCATGAAATGATTATGGAAATAATACCCCTTTCTCTGAACAATCATCGTGCCTGTATAAAACTTATCTAATATTATGTCTGAAAAACAGAATTTTTTTTTAACCCATTAGAGCAAAGGCCCTCAAATTGTGGACCTATTTAATTAAGTTAACCAGCAAAATGGACGGAATATTTATTATCATCTAATAACAGATCTAGTGCTTAGTATGCTGTGCTTCTCAAAGGAAGATTTAAGGTGAACAATAAACACAGGAACGAGGGTCAGCATAAAATATAGAATAATGACTTTAAATTGCATGAAATTTAATAAAGAAGTGCTAATTTTACTAAACATATTTCTCAAACTTTTCATTTATTATTTTGTATTGATTTAGGTCAAAATAAGAGTAATACAGTATATTTAGCATTTTAATAATTTATGGTTACTAAATACCGGCACAAAACACCGGTGTCTTTTTCTGCGTTAATGGGTAAGTCTCCAAAACACGGCTAACGGAAACTTAGATCTAAGGGAAACAGGTATTTAGCAATGAAATTTCTTCAAATTACAAAATCAATTACTGATCAATTTTAAAATATGAATGAAAAAATCCTTTTTTTAACAATCTTTTTTATTTCGGATTTAATATTTACGATTTTTATAATTGAGATAATCTAACAGATTTTTTTTCAGTAACTATGTGACTGTATATCGTAATTAAAAAATACCAAAATGTATTTTTACTTGAAATAAGAGTGTCAGCATATACATATATAGGGAGAGAGTTGGACCTCCGTTTTATGTTGTCTGTTTTGTTCGTTATCTGGCTTCCTACGTCATTTTTGTTAGTCCGTGAAAATTGTACATATCGATAATGTTAAGTTATCGCGGATTTTAGGTCACCATTTTTGAGAAAATCCAGCCTTAAGGTCTGGTTTCTTAGGACAAGTGCCTACGTCCCGCTGACGCCAACAAAATACTGGTTTGTTATCTCAAGGCCTGGTTTCTTAGAACTAGCGCCTTATCTGGGCGTCAGCGGAAAGTTGACGTAGAGAGGACGCAAAAAAATACTTTTTTGTTAGCTCAGCTTGAGCAGTCGGTCCAACGCAGGCATTATCTCTCATTGCGTATGCGCTAATAACGTAAACAAATATTTATTTTGAATTTGTATTGATTTTGTTATTGTCGACCAGTGTTTTAGAGAACAAATAATGACTTTGTCCAAGAAAAAACACATTGTAGCTGAGCTAAATGAAGAATGCTATGCTTAATGAAAAAGCTATGTTTAATGTCAAAATTAAAATCTTGGCTGATTTCAATGTGCTGTTGGATGTTGTCCGCCATTGCTTCTGTGGTTAACTTCACGTTGTAATCCAACTGCAGCTGAGTTGGATGGCAATTGTAGCTCAAGATGAGCTTTCGATGACGTATACTATCAAACTCACAAATGGACCAATCAGAGGTTAGCGCTGATTTCCAACTGACGGCGTCCTGTCCTAAGAAACCAGGCCTTTATACGTTTTCTTAGCAGATCAAAATCCTTTTTTCTCTACAAAATTCGCACATTTCTTAAAGGACTTGTTTATAAGCTTTTATAATAATCTTCATTTTCTATGAGAGGAAATTTCTCTCTTGAGTCAATATCAGAAACATGGTGAGATGGGCAAAGCACGGGAAGTATGGTTACAGAAAGTATGGGAGCTTAAATTGTAAAATTTGAGAGTGGATTTTAATCCAGCAAGCTTCAGCATTTGAATCTTGGAACAGTCCAAGGACTTAAAGAACGTTTCACTAAACAATTCATTTTATTGAACTTGCAAAATCCTTCTAAAGCACAAATAAATGTTCTGGTTACTTTGGATCTGAAGGTGCGATCTTTAATCCAAGTTAAAGGGTTAATAAATTAATTGAAAAAAGTTTTGCTCTAGCTGCAAAAATATTTACGATGAAAAAAAAAGACGATTAACCACATATATTTACTTAATTTTTTGTTCTTCCATTTACTTTACATGCATTTTTATGTACATACTAACTACATTTATTACTTGTTAAAACACTATTTCCTTCTCAGCAAGAACAATCTTTCGACATTTATTAAAGATTGCTGTTTACTTCCTCTAAATTAGTGTGAATACTATGGTGGTTCTATTAACTAGGGAAAAAATTCTTTTTTTCTCCCTCGAATCTTTCACAACAAACCATAAAAAAGTTGACATTTATTTAAAAAAATATTACTTGGAACAAAACAACACAATTGTTTTTATTTTTATTTTATAATGCTCCAGTAAAATCAATTTTAAAGAGTTTTGTAATAATGTGAACATTGCGCTAAATATGACTATCCTAAAAAACATTTGAGCAAATGGGTGGATCTTCACGTTCTAGGATTCAATCGAAATTATTCGAATGGGTGACCTCATATATGCTAATTGAAAAATATTCCTTCCCTAAATTAATTCACCTTTCCTATATTGATTTGGATTTCTAATCCAAAAATATAGGGGGCAGCCGCAATGAGGGAAGCGTGGTCCAAAAAGCTTGATCAGGAGAGTAGACCAAGTTTGGGTCACTTAATAATAATTTCTTTTTTTCCAAATTCCGCCATTTCTCAAGAATATTATTAGCTTTAATTATAATTAAATAAAAATAAATAATTAGCTCAATTCTATTAAAATTCGACTTAGAGTGATTAAGAAATTTAAAAAGCTAGGAAATATGTACTGCCTATTGTGGCATTACATGAACTTTTCAACAATGGTCGATAATTAAGATGATTTCCCATTTTAGGCGTTCGACGAAAACTAATTCCAAAGGAACGGGACTCTTTACTATTCCCGTTTATGGTGGTTGGTGATATTAATTAACTTGATTTCAAAATGTAATTTGTTCGCCAAATACAATGCATCATAATATTTTATATTCAGATATTTCCTTTTTGTTTTTGTAATGATGAAAGTAAGTTAAATGGTTGTCTGTCTTACCCAGAATAATTACATATGGTGAAAGAAGGTAGCTCAACTTCCTCATTGTTTGTGATTGTAACACTGACAACAGTTTCATATCGCCAATATAGTTGCATAAATTCCCAAGTCTGGAGAACAAATCCAATGAGGCAAACAACGAAAAACAAAGTGCGCAATACTTTCAGTTGAATGTTGTTTGCAGACATTATCTTTGGAATGCTCGAGATCATCGAATCTTGGAGTAATTTTGATGAGTATTGCTGAAACGACACTTCATCTTTTCTATTCTTCTTTCGCAGAAAGGTAAATAATCTAAATTGAAATTACCAGTAATTACAATGTATTAATTTAATTGAATAATTTAATGCTCATCAATTAGTAATTTAATTGGACAATTAATTGATAATCAGTTAATTGAAATTACACAAGGCATTAAATAGTAATATATAGTTCAGTAATATATCTCAAGAAGAATTTCACATGAATCTATCTTACTACATTTTATGAAAAGAAGTGTAAATAGTTCAAAATTCAATGTCATAAAAAATTTAATTTTAATATTTTAAACATAATGTTTAAAATTATTAAGTATTATTACTTGTATGTTAATGCAGAAATATTACACCAAATGATTAAGCTAAGTGATTGATTTTATTAACTAGCAGATAACAAAAATGCGGAACATTAATTATTTATTAACTTTCCTATTGTTGTGGCGTAATTGTCACGACGATTATTAAACATCAATTCATTAGTATATAAAACATGTTAACTCGATTCAATCAAGGGGATCTTGATGATGATAGGGTACGTTTATTGATCATTCTTGATGAACAGTAGGTTACCTTTTGATAGATAAAAGTTGACATAGTAGAAAGCACTTTCCCCACATTGGTGACCTGCTCACTCCCGCTTTGAATAGTTGATATAGAATAGTTGACTTGCTGTTTGTGGCTGTGATATCGTCGTCCTCGCACAGTTACTTCTCAGACGCATTTACACACAATGGTATCCTGCAAACACTAGACGGCTAATAGCAACACAGGAGAGTCCACGCACTCAACCGTAATTTTAATACATTTCTCACGACATTCTATCAAAATTCGGTGAACTTAACACAGCTCCCCCGGTCTTTTTCAAATACGGCAACTATTCATCGAAGTGGGTGTTACGACGTGTTACTAGTGTTACGAAGTGGGTGTTACGACCGGTCACCAATGTGGGGAAAGAGCTTCGACTACCTTCATCTATCAAGTGGTACCCCATGAGTTCTTAATACAGTTTAAAAGACTTTACCTTACCTTTTTTTCTCTTATCAATTTCCATGTAAAAGGTAGTCATAATATTTTAATTATTTTATCATAATTTTCTGATTCAGTTGAAAACTTCCTAAAATATTTCTAGCTGATAATGAAATTATATTGAAATATAAATAATTGAATATAATAATTGAAATATATAGAACATAATGAATTTTGTCTTCAATATTCTTTTCTTCATCATTGAGAATACGCTTAAATTTCATCCAGAAAGCTTGCCAGTCTTTTGTTTCCCCTTCAAATTTGTCTTGTTTAATTTTTTGTGACTAAAGCTTGCGTCTGTTAAAATTTGGTGACAAAGTTTGGAAAACTGCCTACTCCAAATCAACAGTCTCAGTTTCAATACTGAAATAAAGTTCAATCTTTTATCTTGCAAGGAACATTTTAACATTAAATTCTTTAATGACAACATGCATATCATTTGTCTTTGGCAAATTCTCTGTCAAACAGTTTCGCATCGCAATTATTTAAGGTAGTATACAAGCTTTCCAATGATGCTGATTTAAGTTTAATTGCTTAAATTGATGGTACTTCTTGCTCTAATTCTTCCATTAAGCTGTAATTCGTCTTTGCAAACGAAATTCCTAACTACCTTCATTTTCTTATTAAATCATCCAGATTTAAGGTAACATAAAATCATTACTCTAATAAAATAAACACTTTAGAATTATAGGTACTCTACAATTAGCTGAATGCAGGGAATTTCAATTATTTTTTAATGTTTATTTAATTTTATTTAATTTTGTGTTTAAAGAAATAAAGAAAATATTGGTGGAAGTCGACATTTTTGGCTAATTTTCGCTTGGGAAAATTAGCCAAACCAATTATATTTTTACCTATACCAATTTATACTTTTATTATAGCTACCGATTTATATTTTTACTCACCAAACTTAATTGATGATCAAGTAACGTGCCATAGGATTCCAAAATATTGAGTATTCAAAGAAATTACACATTTCTTTCACTCCGAAATATTTTATTTTATAAATTGAAAAAACACAGTTTCTAAATCCAAATATGAAACTATGGAATATCTTCTTCTATATCTAAACAGATGCAATATAATAGAGCAGTTGCATCATGCTTATGCTACCCTACTCTTCTAAAGATCAACCTTACTGCTTTTCTATCAATGCAATTTAAGCGCCATGATTAACAATCTATATATATATTTCTCTTACACGGCGATAAAAAAAAAGCCTCATTACAACTCCCCGAATGGCAACGCTAGAAAATAGACCAATGATTTCTGCTAGAAATGTCACATGCCAAATCTAGCTAAGATGGCTCAACATATAGCGCTTTTAAAAACGGAAACTGAAATAACCAAGGAGAGCATAAGCTAGGCAGAAGTCTTTGTCGATAGATCTCTATTTTGGTTTTTTGTCGAAAGCGTTTTTTTTTCACGAATTTATGTATTACGAATTTATTTGACAATTTTTGATTTATATCACGAATTTATTTGTTTTACTAGAATTTATTTGTTTATGCAGGTTTTTCCATTGCAATTCACTTATTTAAATTTTTAATAGACTTAATTATAGCCGAAATTTTAATCTTTTTAAAGAGATATCAGTTTTAGAAATTTTATCTTAAGATTTTATACTATAGCACATTTCTAATAGATTTAACGAATTACATGTCATTTATTTGAATTCAAATTTATTTTAAGGACTCAGTACTTACTAAAAAGATGTAATTTTTTTTAGAAAAAAAAGTTGTTATATGGATTTGAATGATTGTTTTGAATTCTTAGAATTTTGTGCATTTGCAATGTACCTAAGTTAGTAGCGAGCGAAGCGAGCTTGGTTTGCGAAGCAAACCATATAAGATTGCGTAGCAATTTTCGGGGGTTGGCGAGCGTTAGCGAGCAGGGGGCACAGCCCACTAGTATAAATTATTAACTCATTATATATTACCGTGTGAATGAAAATTATCTATAAATTTTTGATTCATATGTCCCTTTTAGATTTTTTTTTGTAACATTGAATAAATATTTCGTAATTGTCACATTTGAAAAAGTTGAAACTTGCAGAAATGTAACAAAAATAAAAATATTTATAAAATCAAAATACAAAGCCTTTTTTGTAGTACATTGTTTTTCCTCAATCATTTTGTAACACAGCAAATACTTTACTAGAATACAAGCAGAATTACCAAGAGTAAAATTGCTTAAAAACCGTACATTATATTTCTTGTATCCCTTCAAAACATAAAATTACGTTGATATCAATCAAATACGAAAAAAAAAAAATTTTTGTCTTCTCTTGTTAGAACTCGTCTAGAATTCATAATTGTCTAGAAAAAATTAAATTTCTTAATGAATTTCATAGGCAATTAACGTGTGAAACTGATGTAGCGCATGAATGAGTATAATATGAAATGTGTTTTTCTTGTTTTCAAAGCAAATTATTTCTGTCCAAAAGTCCCGTATTATATTAGTTAAACAAAACTGTCGAATTCATACAAAGAGAATAAGAAAAACTTCTGCAGTAGTTTTTTTGAAAAATACTCAATTATTCATTCTCAACATTTTTATCTGTATTTTACCAGAGTTTCTGTATTAGTTTTTAGTATCTTTCGTAAAAGCCTCTTTATTAAGAACAAAAGTGGAAATACAATAGTGAATTTTTAATATGCAATCAAATATTGCTAAAATTTTAATTCAACACGATGAAAAGAAACTTTCGAATGAGTTGCTCTTAATAATAAATCAAAAATATTTAACTTAAATTTTTGAACCATTTTACATCGATAATCATTCAATCCTTAACTTTCCTTTAAAAACGTTTCATTATCTTTAGAAATATCAATAAAATCATTGTGCATGATTATTTTTTTTAAATTTTTATAATGACAAAAATACTTTCGCGTGTTACTTTTACTTTGGTATAAAATTCTATCAATAATCGATTTGTTTGAAAGTGTTCAACATAATTCATGATCATAACGATGTAGGTATCATTGAATTTCTAAAATAAGATAAGTGTAATTTTAAAGTGAAACTTAAGTAAGCAAAAATATGATAACTAATTGCTTTCAATACTGTAATTAAAAAATAATATTGATATTTTAATCAATGCAACATAATGTCGGAGAACAATCACTTTTTGTTATGACAGAAAAATTCATCAGAAACTCAAATACATACAGAATATGTTTTTGAAAAAAAATATACACATTTAAAAGCAGTATTCACTGATTTTCTTAATAAAACAAACTGAAAGACAATTCCCTTAGGAAAATTTGCCATAAGTTTGCCATAAAATTTGTATGGCAATAATATGTATGGCAAAATTTTGCAATAGGCAAAACCCTATAGAAATATCCTATGGCATTTTTTATATTAAATTTCGCCATACATGTATGGCAAAAATTTGCCATACGTATATGGCAAAATTTTACCATAGGCAAAACCCCATAAGAATATCCTATAGCATTTTTTATATGGCATATTTTTGCCATAAAACTAAGGTATGCTCTAGCTTATGAAGAAATTTTTCCATAAGCTATGGTACACCTTTGCCATACAGCTATGGCTATATTTCGCCATTTATTTTACCATAGAGTTATGCATCAAAAATAATCTAATTTAATCTAATAATAATTTAATTTTTTTAATATTAAAAAAATTGCATCAACACTGCATTGTACGGTCTCCTAAAAATTTTTTAAAAAAAATGGAAATTACTCATTGGCGATTCTTATTAACATAACAAAATTTTTCTACTTTTGTTAACGTCACTAGCTTAAATAATTGGCGATTTTTAAAAAAAGTTTAATAACAAATATTTCAGTTATTTCTCCACTTTAAAGTCAAAATATTTCTTATATATATTTCCCATGGCAAGATGGTATAATACAGTGTTTAAAAGTACAGTGTTTCCTTCAAGTGAAATAAGTCACTTTAATTGTGGCTTTTTTACTTTCCTTGGCGAAAAAGCTTACTCCTAACTGGTAGCCACTTCTTGGCAAACAACTACATTTTTTTTTAATTGCAAGTTTTATATAGATTTGGCGCCTTGGGGATTGTAGTTGGCACGACAGAACACATACACACAATACGGAAATATCCCCAAAGATAATGACTAATAAACACAATAAGCAAAGGGAAAAGCTAATATTTTTATATACATTAATATCAACACATTAGTATGCTTGTTTAATTCTAAGCATTTTTAACAACGTATTATTGTAAAGTAAATAAATTACTTCCAATTTCTAGTACAATCCCTGGTGACGTCAGAGACGAGTTTTTCTTATCTGGCCCATTTACAATAAAATGCGACTAGTCATTCAATTGATTTATCAAAGAACTTGTTGCGAAGTCGAACTTTGAATTTTATACCAACATTGGACGACGACGCACAAGAAGAAGATACATGTTGTTTTAGACAAGAGCACATTTATTTACAGGACGAGGACATTTTACATAAGAAGACACAAAGGAAGAATAACTATTTTTAGACAACGTTTTTCTTTTCACTTATCGATTGTTTGTTCTATATTTTTTATATTATGTATTATGTGGCCAACTTATTACAACTAAAATATTTCTTGCTTTCTTATGAAATATCGCTTATGCGAACCCGCAACATCCTCCCCACCAACAAAATAAATCTTAAACTTTTCTTTTTTTTTTCTTTTTTACACAACAATTTCTGATTAAAATGATGATATTTTTAATTCTATTTGTCCTAATGTAAAAATGTTTTATAGTTCACAAGTTCAGTTTATTTGGTATTTTTATCTTTCTTCCATAACAAGTAATATTCTCCCAGCATTCCTTCTGAAACAGGGACTGCTGATTTCGGTTTGTAAAAATCTGTTTCTTATTTAGGCGAAATTTCCAAGAGAAGCAGCTTTGGTAAGGGTCTTATTTTTTCTCCATGGATTGCTTTCAATTTCGCAGCTCTCGATATGTCATCTTTGCCTAGATATAATTCTAAGACAGCTGCTAAAGGCCAATTTATTCTTTTGACATTATCATCGCCAATAAGCACCACGTCTCCTTCTTTTAAATTGTTATTTGATTCTTTACCACGCTGTACAAGTTCAGCCAAGTATTCTGCTTTGAATTTTCCAATTCTTTTTAATCTTCTTGTTAGCATCACCAGTCTACTTTCAGCCTTTTGGCGATTATTGCATAAGATATGATGAGTATCCTTCCATGATAAACTAACCTCATATCTACCGATTTCATATGTGCGAACAGTTTGTTCAAAAAATTCTAAAATTTCTTCATTCTTCATTTTTGTTGTTTTAGCTTCGGCTGGATCTCGTATTCTAGTAGTCTCCAAGCTCCAAAGGTCTTCAATGCTGGGTTGGTAGAATAAGCTTAAAATAGTGTTTGTTTTTTCTTCTCTATGTTGTTGACCCATTATTGTCCACTCAAGCCGAGTTTCAATAGCCATAATATTTTCATCCAATTTTTCAATTTTACCCGTGAGAATTTGAGGCAATACATCCGCACCTAATAACACTTTCATTTCTAAAGGATTGTCCCCAACGTCTGATAAGTTAATTGATTTTTGCTGTAGAATGGGATAAATGTTTTGATTCTTTAATCACGGTACGAAATTGCATATCTTTGTCTGGGATAACATTGGATATGTAGTTTCGAATTGACCATCTAGGGATTTTATATTGACATCGTAGACACTGTGTTTTTTCTGACTAGTTTCTATTCCGCCAAATAATGCATGGTATAAAGTTTCTTCTCCAACTATTGGCAAGTTTAGCCTTTTTACCCTCTCTGTTTTTATATAGGACCTTTGGGAACCGGAATAAATCAAAACTCTTGCGAGTCTATCTGTTTTATCTATGCCCTCAACCTTTACTCTCAGTGTTTGCATCAACTTTTCACCCTTTTGTTGATTAACAAGAGTTTTAGAACTACTGATATTTTCATCATTTTTTCCTTTAGTACTTGACTTTGTTTGACCTTGGTTTTCACCATTTTTTATGCTCCAACACATTACTGTCAAATGTCTTCTATTACAAATTAAACATTTAACAGAACTTTTGCACCGTTGTGCTGGATGGCCGATTTTCAAACAAAGGAAACATGCTCTTTTTTCTTTTAAAACTGTCTTTTTATCGTTATAAATTAAATTGTGTAACTTGAAATTGTTATTATTCAAAGCTGTTAATATATTATATTTTATAATAAGAAGCGAGTCTACTTATTTTCTCACAAAAAGTATTCCTCCACACCAGAATAAATACAAGCGGCAGTTGGTGGAACTACATCAAAACTTCCTTAGCTACCGAATCCACTACGAGCTATTTGTATGCGTTCCTTACTTTCAACTTCAATTCTGAGAAATTTCAATAATTTTGGAAGTTTTTCTGTGCTGGCATTTATTTCTCCGGATGATCGAGATCTCTCCCAAGCCTTCAAAAGATCCTCTGGAAGAGCTGATTCTACTAATGGGTAAAGCATGGCTGCATAAATATCACTTTTAACGCCAAGCGATTCCAGAGCTCGTAAGTGTGTTTCCAATTTATCATACAATGTCGCCAATGGCATGTGACCTTTTTTTGTAGCCTGTGCCAACACTAATCTCAGTGGCCCCCATTCCCCCCAAGCTCATGGGCGCATTCTTGGGCAAATTCTAAATTCCCCCCCAAAACTATTTGTGATGCCACAATTGGCATACACATATTTATTTTCTATTTTTTAAAATATCTTTCATTACTTAAGCTGATTTTTTTATTAATAGAAGAATTATATTTAAAATAAATCAAAAACTTAATCTTTTTAAAACAAACATAAAATATTTATTTCTTCTCTTCTAGCATAATGTAACGGATACTTTTTTTATTTCATTACTTATGCAGTATATGAGCAATTCTACAAATAAACGCCAGTTAGGCGGCCAAAAAAAAATAAAAGGCACACTATTTCTACATGAATTTTCTTCTTCTATACACCCTAAAAAGGCGAGAAATAATCGTGAACATGAAATTTTTTCTTTGTGACATACTTTAAATGCGACATACTCTTTCTGACATACTCAGATAAATCTGAGCCATTTATTCAGATAAAACGATTTTTACATAAATATAATATTATTATAATGTCTCTCTAATATGTATTTATAGAGATTTCATACTATAAGATTATATTTTAGTATAAAAAACAAAAATAAAAAAATTTAATCAAAGTTCGTAAATTGAAAAAATCGGGAAAAATTCAAAATTGGTATTTTGTCATTTAAAGTATGTCACAAAGAAAAAATTTCATGTTTAATATTTTT
>NC_092204.1:21424401-21566110 GCF_043381705.1 Parasteatoda tepidariorum
TAATCGAAAACAAAAATCTATTTATAACTTTTTATTCTAATTTTCCAACGGCTAAATGTTTCGGTTGCATGGTTGTAATAATTCTCATAAATTTGTTGGCGACTCGTGATCGTCAAGGTATTCTTTTAAACCCATATTGATAGGCTGGTTGGCTTTGTTTTGGCTATGTAATATTTTAATAGATCGCCAATTTTGGATCTCCTACCCATGCTTTTCCTGTGTCCGATCGGAACAATTTACATGTACTTTTTAATTTGGCTTTTGAATAGGCAGGTTGTGGGGGATTTATCTCCCATGGCCTGTCCTTATTAATATTATGCAAAATTGATTCAACTGAAATTCTTATGGATAATATATTTTTATATTTTGTAACTCGAGCTCTGCCAATATACTACTAAATAAAAGCTTTTTATTAATTCTAATCCGGCTCAACTATTATTTTCATCACCCTTCTGTTTTCATTACTATCTTCAACTGGCCCACTATACAAATACAAACCTCCATCCACACCCTGAATAATTCCTCCTTCTCCATAAAATTGGTACCCAGATTACAAATTATATCTTCATACTATTCGTTTTATTTAGTGTAAAAATTCCCCCCAAGCTTTAAGTGGGCGCATCGTGTGCCCACCTTCCCCCCTGATGGGGGCCCCTGGCTAATCTTAACAATTCTCTAATATAGATTTCGACCATCTGGTCATCTCTTGCGAATCTTGATTTTAGTTGAGTAATTGCTTTTTGATAATTTTGGCTTAACGGTGGAAAACTATCTACCAGTTCTTTGGCTGGTGACCCGGGAACCATTGCTCTAACCAAATATTTTTTATTTTATAACCGTCGTTGAACAGCCGACCCAATTTCAGGGGTTTACGACTACTTACGTTCAACTCCGTAGCCTTGTAATTTTGAACCAATCCAGAAGACAAAGAAACTCCTGGATCAGTACCCCCAGAGGTATTGATTTGTTGTGGGAACATGGAGGACTTTGAGACTCGACAGATTTAACGTGCATCAGTCACCATTTACTAATAGATGGTGTTGTCCTCGGGTAGACTATACTTGAGGGTGCCCCCGCCAAGTTGTGATCGCGATTGATCGCCAAGCTGGGCGATGTTGAAAACCAATCGGGATTCTGATTGGTTTAGATTTTAATTGTGATTCTGATTAGTTTAGAATTTAGCGTTGTTTTTAAATGAAATTTAAAAACTCGTCCTCGTGTATTTTACGGAACTGTCCCCAAAATCCGAGCCAATTTTCTATTTCTCCATTAAATTTTTGTAGTTCTAGCCTTTGAAGCCTGTATTTTCTCTTCATTTCCGCACTATTTTGTGAACTTGGTTCATTAATCGCCAAACGAAGATTAACAGTTTCTTTTAAGTACACGTATCTGTCAATATATTCTTCATTGGCTTCAAAATCTTTTTCATAATCATCGTTATTTTCTAGTTTTAATAAATTTTCAGAAATCTGAGTTTGCACATCGTTTAATCTTTCGAATTTATTAGTCAATTGTGATAATAAAATCTTAACGCGATCCACTTTAACCTCCGTATTCGATACAATCCCTCTGTTTCTAAATTATTGGCAGTTAAAGTAAATTCTTGGCTCAATGGTTTTCTTTTATTTTTTAATTCTTCCATTTATGAAGCGAATTATTAATTAGTTTCTGATTAATTAGTTCTTTCGTTTCTTTTGTCCTCTCTTTTTTATGCTTGGCTCTTGAATATCTCACGGACACCACTTAATGTTGCGAAGTCGAACTTTGAATTTTATACCAATACTGAACTACGACTCACAAGAAGAAGATACAGGTTGTTTTAGACAAGAGCACATTTATTTACAGGACGTGGACATTTTACATAGGAAGACACATAGGAAGAATAGCTATTTTTAGACATCGTTTTTCTTTTCACTAATCGATTGTTTGTTCGATATTTCTTATATTATGTATTATGTTGCCAATTTAGTACAACTAAAATATTTCTAGCTTTCTTATGAAATATCGCTTATGCGAACCCGCAATAGAACTCTTATTAAGTTCTCGATAGTTTTCCAACTCCATATTTTCCTTCTTCGAAAAAATCAAGAAGACCAGCCTCAACGTTTCTAAACATTTTTAAAATATGTATCGAACAGGTGAAATGTCGCAAAACCAAGACCAAAACGCAAGAAGAGTTGAGATAGAATGTGAAGGAGTACTATTATTGCTATGACCGCAATATTTACGCGTTTGCATAAGCAGATGAAATGAGAATACACTCAAACTTTCCCTCCTTTATATTTAGCCGAGGTGTATTTTAAATCATCGTTTATTATTTATTTTTTTTCTGATTAGTTGGTAAAAATAAGTTTCAAGTAAAAAACCTGCAAAAAATTATAAACGATATTTCATTGAAGAAATTGAAATGTTTGGCACATGCTAAGATTTAATTTGATATTTCTATAAATTGTTATTTTCATATAAGATTCTTATTTTGCTTCATATTTACTTTTAATCTAACTTGGCATTATGTATTGAGATTTGAAAATAAAGTTTATGTTTTTTTAAATGTTTTTTTATTTATTTTGAAATTTATCTCAAAATTCCATTTTCTTAATCAACATTAACATCAGTTTACTCATAGAATGCTAGACTGATTCTATAAAAATATTGTGCTTTTGAAAAATAGCCTTTTGACTTTTCAAAGTTATTATTTTTAATTTATACTTTTTTATATAGTTTTGTGTAACCAAACCAATATGGCTTAGATACAGAAATGTGACCCATTATAATGTTTTGTCGTAGATAGTTGTGAAGGTATTTTTCTAGGATTTCAAAGCCGCTTTATATTTACCATACGTGGTGCGGTATTGTATGGTGTGTTTCCATTAGTTTGCAATCCCTTAGGAAAATTTGCCATAGAGAAGCCTATGGTAATCTATGGCAACCTATGGCTACCATAGAAATTTGTATGGCAAGATACCATACGCCTATGGTTACCATAGAGATTTGTATGGCACAACCCCATAAGCCTATGGCTACCATAGAAATTTATATGGCAAGATACCATACGCCTATGGTTACCATAGAGATTTGTATGGCAAAACCCCAAAAGCCTATGGCTACCATAAAGATTTGTATGGCAGTATACCATAGACTAATGGTAACCATAAGGATTTGTATGGCACGTCACCATTGGCCTATGGCAACCACAGAAATTTGTATGGCAGTATACCATAGGCCAATGGTAACCTTAAAGATTTGTATGGCAGTATACCATAGAGAAAAGCTGATCTAGATCTCCACCAACGAAACAACAACTTCTATGGAGTCCTCAAAAACATCTTCTAAAAGAAATAAATATCCATTATTTCACCCCGAAGTTAATTAAATTCAACATGTAAACCCACAAGGCATTCCTGGTGAGTCTTTTCCGGCCTCCGGGTGGCCAATTTTTCCATTTTTGAGTGTTTAAAATCCGATGTTCCATTGATTTAGGCTTAGTGTATCAGACCGCCATATTAACGTGTCATCCACTACAAGTGGAATCATTCGCTAACTTTGGCTACTTATTTTAATATTTTTTCGATCTCATTCTTGGTCAAAAACATTTTATTGCAAACGCCTATGCAATTATCTATCTGAATTTATTAAGTTTTTTAATTTCCGGCTGTCTGGTACTTTTATCAGTGTTTACATTCTCATTAGTTTTTTATTTTAATTCCACTTAGGTTCTTGCAATGCTTTTTTACATTATCTTACATATGTTAGGGCTTTATATTTATATTTTGTGTTTAATTTTTGCTTGCCATTAAATTGTTTTTTATCATGTCTCTGTGTTTTACTATTTTACAACTAATATTTCTTAAGTATCCACATATATTTGTACAATGTTCTGTTACATGTTTATACATAGCTTAGGGTCATCACTTAACTAGATTTGCTGGATTACTGGTTGACAATTGTTTTGCTTCAATATCATCAACTGGACAGTCCCTGGCCATATCATCTGCTGCTGTAACCAAAAATGCTTTTAACAATTTAATCTTTCCTTAAGTTTACAACTTTTTCGTCATAGTGATTCCCTATACCCAATTAATTTTTATTTACTATCCCTGACCAAGTGTAAATTTGTCAATAACAATTATTAATTTTACCAATTTTAATCATGTCTTAAACATGTTTTGTATTTACCAATGTTTCTATATTGTGTTCTCTTTTCTAAATGTGCTTAACACAACTCAACATAAATTTTCTGAGTTTTTTTATCCCTCACTAGTAGGGGATCAACTAATTTAGCCTGTTTTCTATTCTTAGCTTTTCATAGTCTAATACCATCTTTTTTATAGATAAAATTTTGTTCACATGCCACCACTGGTTGCACCGTTACATATTCAGCTTTTGTCCCGTTTGATCTATTTTAAACTAATTTCGCTTCGACCACCGGCCCCACTCTTTATCTTTTGAGTTTTAATAGTATTTTATTGTTTTAGTAGTCTGTTTAATTTTTAGTTTAGTATCACATATCAAAATTTAAAGAATTTTCATACTCGCTCCGACCATCGGACCGTTATTTTGCTTCGCGTTCTTTTAGGTTCCTCTAATATCTGAGGCTTATCTAACTAATTATGATACCAATCAATCAAATTAACGTTTTTTATACTCGCTCCGACCTCCGGACCCACTTTCTATTTTCTTGTTTTTACAGCTTTAACAAATATTAGTTGCCTGTACTCAATATATTTTGTTCCTAATCAACATAACCAATATTTTCCCCACTCGCTCCGTCCACCGGACCCATTTTCTAGCGGTTAGTACTAACTGTTTGAAATTTATTTGAATAAGAACCGCATACAAAAAGGATTCTGCAAGTAAAACAGGAGAAGTTTATCAAAGAAATTTAAAAAAAAGCTTTCTGGATATATATTTATTCTACAATTATTAAGTTTTGCATTTTTAATATCCATTGCGAAAGATTCTTGTAAGTAATTATTTTTTGACGTATGGTAAAATATCAACGAGAAATGTTGCCATAGCTGTATGGCAAAGGTGTACCATAACCTATGGAAAAATATTTCTTCATAAACTGTAGCACATCTTAGTTTTATGGCAAAAATTTGCCATATAAAAAAATGCCATAGGATATTCCTATGGGGTTTTGCCTATGGTAAAATTTTGCCATACACTTTTGCCATATACGTATGGCAAAATTTTGCCATATAAAAAAATGCCATAGGATATTCCTATGGGGTTTTGCCTATGGCAAAATTTTGCCATACATGTATGGCAGAAATTTGCCATAGGATATTTCTATGGGGTTTTGCCTATGGTAAAATTTTGTCATATACGTATGGCAAAATTTTGCCATACATGTATGGCAAAAGTGTATGGCAAAATTTTGCCATAGGCAAAACCCCATAGGAATATCCTATGGCATTTTTTATGGCAAACCTATGGCAAATTTTCCTAAGGGATGGGTTTATGTTACTTTCTCATAACTGTTTGGTATTTCACCATAAGATTACTATAAATGTAAGGTGTGTTCCAATACATTTGGCATATGTATGAGGTACATTTCCATAAGCAATTGCCTTGCCATATAAATACTATGCAGATATCTATGGTTACCATAGGCTTATGATGTCTTGCCATATAAATGCCATACAGATCTGTATGGTTACCATAGGCCTATGGTATCCTGCCATGCAAATTTCTATGGTTGCCATAGGCTTATTGCGTTGTGCCGTATAAATGTAATACAGATCTCTATGGTTACCATAAGCGTATGGTATCTTGCCATACAAATTTCTGTGGTAACTATAGGTTGACATCGATTACCATAGGTTTCTCTATGGCAAATTTTCCTAAGGGTTTAGCTATAAATATCATTGATAATATCGGAATTTTATATAGTGGGCAAGAAAGGTTATGTAATTTTTAAAAAAAAGTAGCTCCAACCTTGTTTTTTTCGTACACAAACCCTGAAATAGCAACGAATTTATTTATTTATTTTTTTTTTTTGAACTTCAATTTTTCCCACAAAAAAAGAAGCAAAGCAAAAAAATTCTCTTCCAAAATGTAATATAATTATTGTAAATTTAATTTTTGTAATTTATCAAAGCCCTTTCGTTAATATGTGAATCGAAGTAAAAAATACGATTAATGAAATTTCAAAAATAATTATCTATACTTAAAATGATTAAAGCAATACAAATTGTTTGACCCAATGAGAAGAAATAAAAAAGGACGAATTTTTTTCGTTGATGTATCTTTTATCACTCGTTATTATCGGGTTGTTCGGAAAGTAATTTCGTTTTTCTGACAGAGGATTAAATGGTATTTTTTCGAACCCAATTTCACACTTTAGCCACATTATCATTATATTTTTTGAGAGCTGATATATCAAGGCTTGTGTGGGAAAAAGTTCAATTAATCCTACGCAATAGTTTTTGGTTGGTTCCCTTTTAAATATGAAGATCAATAAGCAGCATTTTCGTCATATTTTACTTTTTTACTATAGAAAAGGAAAAATGCTGTTCATGCCAGAGAGAAATTAATCAATGTGAATGGAGAAGATGTGTTGACAGTACGCCAGAGCCGGAACTGGTTTGCAAAATTTCTATCCTGCAATTTTGATGTCGAAGATGCACCACGTTCTGGAAGGCCAGTTGAAGCTGATAAAGACACGATAAAGGCATTAGTTGATGCAAATCGGCTAATAACAACAAGTGAGATCGGTGAGAGGTTAAATTTATCAAATTCAACTTCTTATGACCACTTGAAAGGCCTGGGTTTAACCTCGAAGCTCGATATATGGGTTCCCCATGTTCTCACGGAGAGAAATTTGTGTTGTCGCGTTGACTTCTGTGATTCGCTGTTATTCGAAAATGATCCTTTTATGAAGCGCATCATTACTGGGGACGAAAAATGGTTAACAATTAATTCGTAAGTCCACTGTCGCCAGCTGGACAAACTGAATGATGCACTTCAACAGAAAAGGTCAGAATTAATCAATAGAAAAAGTATATTGTTCCACCTAGATAAGGAGAGACCTCATACAAGTTTGGTCACTCGCCAAAAGCTTTTACAGCTTGAATGGGATGCACTGCCACACCCACCATATTCTCCAGATCTGGCGCCTTCGGATTATTATTTGTTCTTCCTGACACTGCAAAAATTTTTGAATTGTTGAACCTTTTCTTCAAATGAAGATGTCAAAAATCACCTGGATCAGTTTTTTGCCAGGAAAAAACAAAAATTTTATGAGCGTGGAATCATGCTACTACCAGAAAGATGGCAAAAGGTTTTGGACCACAATGGCCCATATGTAATTTAATAAAATATTTATTCATTTTACAAAAATTGTCTTTCATTTTTCCCCAAAAAAGCGAAATTACTTTCTGAACAACCCAATAAATTTTTTTATTTAAATTTTAATATAAGATTTAAGATTTATATTTGTTACTCTTTCGCCATTTTTTATTGTTATCTACGTGGGAAAAAAAGAACCACAATTCTCGAGACGGGAAAAATATGACATCAATCGAATTAATCTAAACTGACTAATAAATTTTAAAGCTATGGATTTAAAATATTTTTTTTATTATTATTGAGGAAGTAACATCCAATAGCCAAGGTTTTATGGTGGATTAAATCTTCTTACAATCAAAAAATGAAGTGTATTGTAAAATTTACTTCGTTATCAAAAAACATTTATTTTTATAGACAAACATATAACACATTTCCCCCCAACGTTAGTATTTAATCTAGGCTTTAAAAAAAAATAATAAATTTGTACCCAGATAAAACACTTTTCTTTAATTGAAAAGTGTAGATAGGATGAGAATTAAAATATAATCACACACAAAATCTTTAAGACCATATTTATGCTTTTCCTATCATTTTAAGGAACAGAGTAGCTATTATATTTGAATATTAGCAAAATTGTCTAAATCACATTTAGATGTCGAAAATTAACTTGATTCACATACTTGCAATATTCATCCCCATTTAACCTCTTAGTTTTTCTTATTCTTATTAAAAATTGTTATTCTTATTAAAATCTAGTACTGGAAATAAATGAATAAGCATATAATAATTTTTTTTTACCTTCTCAGACGTTTTGAATCCATAAGAAATGAGTGTAGAAAATAATACTTTTATGAAATGCTGGGAAGCAGACTATCGAAATATAAATAAACTTCCAAATGTTTAATGAAAAAAAAAAGTAGTGAACACGATTTTTCTTCGTGAAAATCAATCTACTAATTGTATTTCAATAAAAAGAAACTATACAAAAATACAAGAGTTTAGAATTGAAAATTTTATTCAAAATACACAAAAATCGATGAAGTATAAAAACTCTCTGCTAATCGTTTATGAGATTATCTAAATAAAAATAACTAGTTATATAATTTGTCACTATCATTTCTTTCAAAATATTTGAGAGAATTCTTCAGTAAAAAATATGACTATAATTACTTTGCATTTATACTAAGCAATAACAGGTTGCTATTAGTTACATCTATTATGGTCACAAAAAAATGTGTGCATGTGTCATAAAAGCTCATCATTCACTAAATTCTAGAATTTTACTTCCCTTTGAAAACGTTTAATTACAGTAAAAATTTGATTGATAGAAATGCATGTATTTTTCTCAAAATCTAACATAATAAATGACTTGCGTGAGTTACAACAATAAATTTTTCAATACAAAATGATCTGAAATTGAACATGATGTTTAACTAATTGCACAGCAATCATTAAAGTAAAAATTGGAATGTAAGGATTATGATATTAAAAATTAAGAGTAATCTAATATTGCTTTTAGTATTTTTGTTACAATAATTTCTGAAGCTGGTACTTACTTATCCGAAGTTTGTTGCCCAATTTCAACATCACCACAACAGCAACGCATCGACAAAGTGACAGTAATTACATCAGTCATTTATTTGTTTTACCTCATTACCTCAGTAAGTTTTAATTTTTATTACACACAAATAAAATGAAATATATATTAAAAAAAATAATTTTTAAATTATTTTTCAACCGGCATTTTACCTGAATAAGGTAAATTAATAATGAATTATTGCTTGAATATAAAAATAATTGCTAAAATAAGTCCAAATACTCGGAACACCCTATTACTTCCACTAAACCCTAGGGTTCCGCGGAACGTCTTTTGGGTCAACTACTGTCTGAATATCGACGTTCACTAATTTCGGCCATTCAGAGTAACATAGATACGATTTGTCTCATTGACCGATGGAATTGCATATTCATGTTGTGAACTGCAGTAAATTGAATAATTGCTAATTAGATTTGCATTTTAATTAATTTCTAAAGTTAGTTAAATTGCATTGCATTTTCCTGCCGTGGCATTTTATTTTAGCTGTAAAAAATAAACAATGCATTCATAAAAAAGATAGCCATACCTTTTCTGAATGCTTTGAAAGTAATATTATTAAAATTCTTTTCCCCAAGGTTATTTCTACCGTTGACCTTGGCGATTCACCTGTAAGGAAAGAGACGTTTTTCCTCCCCTATTTCCATTTTCAATTTTACTCACCATACTTCTCTCATAAAAAAGCTAAAAAATATTTACGATCGCTGATGGGATAGAATAGCGGTACGCGCGTACGGGTACTAAAAAGCATACAGATTGCTCGTAAACTAAAACGTGGAATTGGCTAGAATAAAAATTAAGAGCAGCTTTTATTGTGCGATAAAGAAAATCTTTGATCAGTTGTTTTTTTAAATCCTCTCGTCTTATTTAAATCGAGTTTTTAATCTATGTTGTTCTTGTTGATGGTTTTTGTCATCTTAGATTTCAATTAAAAAGCTAATCATAAGTATTTAACCAAACAGAAAAAAAAAAAAAATTCTGTATTCCTCTATATTACTTACAAAACCTATGATTTATCTCTTAATTAGTTTTTTGTAATTTACGAATTATTTTTTAATGAAATATCTGAAGTTAGAAGTGAATGAAAAATTTTAAGTGGTATTTGTTATTTTTCTAAATCTAAACAGTCCATCATTCACTGACTATTCAATTTATTTTCAAATTTTATATTTGTATAATTTTACAAATGCAGTCCTCTTTGCACAATTTTTTTAAAAAAAATCAAAATAATATATTTGAAAACCACGTTTTTGTAGTGGAGAATAATAGTTAAAAAACAAAAATTTGAAAAACGTGGGGTGCATGAAATACATAACAGTATGTGTGCTCATCAGAATATGTGTATGTATATCTGTAATTGTATCTGAATGTGACACTAATTTGAAATAATCGAATCGACAACAAAAGACAATCGCGAAAATATACATTTTTTTTTAAATTTTAAATTTGTTTTACTTTATGTCTTTTTTTGAATTATCATTTCCATGCATTGTCATCCAATTCTGAACTATGTGCCAAATTTGAAGTCTGCAGCTAGTCGGGANGTGTCCTTGTACCACACATGAATTAACGCCGTGATTAGCTTCTCCATAGTTGTACAGTCCATATTTAATAGGCGATTCTTGCATATGGCCCGGAGATTCTCAATTGGGTTGATATCCGGAGAGTTCCCTGGCCATTCCAATGTCTCAATTTGATTTTCAGACATGAATTTCTTGACAATTTTGGACGCATGGCAAGGAGCTAAATCCTGTTGAGAAATCCCTGTTCCATCAGGGTATCGTTTCTTTAACTCTGGAACAACTTTTTTACCCATAATAATAATGTACTGCTCAGAACGCATCATACCGTCAATAGGCTGCAAAGGTCCAACCCCATTGTAACCGTAACAACCCCAAAACATCTTCTTTAGAAAACACGAAAAAAAAAGTTTGCTTCAATTAATTTGCACAAGGGTGTGTATATATATTGTAAAAAGCAGGAAATAAAATAATTAAAAGATATAATCTCTTTCATCAGCTCATACGATTATACCCGCAAAAAGGAGTGCTTACTAACATTGTATTTTTAAATATATCAAGGCGAAATATATAATAGCAAGCGAGAAGGAATTAGATTGCAACAAATTTGTGGTTTGATACGGTTATGTATTTAATTAACTTAAAACGTTAGTTAACATTCTGAATTATGTAGAGAACTTTACGCCATTTTGCTAATATAGTTTAGCTGGCTATGACGTTATGGATCGCATGTGATGGTATGGAAGATCTTCTTCTTGAAGTGCTAGTATCCAATTACAAACTAAAAAAAATAAAGAAATATTACTTAAATTTTGTCTCATTGGAAAATCGTTTGATTGTTCTTAAAATTTGTTTCATTGAACTCAAATTGTAACAACTTCAAAATAAAATTTTTAAAAAAAAGAAATCTTTTACTGGTTTTTAAGATAGCTTTTACATAAAAGTGATATTTATAAAATATTTTCGCTCAATTACATTTAAACTATATAAAGTTTTTGATTTATTTAGGCTTTTAAATTAAAAGATAACTGTTGCGGGTTTTGGGTTTTAAAAAAGTAATAACTTTAAAAATATTCTGAAGTTTAAAAAAATTATTGGGAAGGCATGCCCTCCCCCCCAGCCGAGGAAGCAACGTAAACTTCCCGATATTAATATCAATTGAAATAAATAAGAAGGAAGTAACGGCATAATTTATAAAATTCCACTATATAATTTCTAGGTCATGAAGTACGTTGACGCACTTAAAACACAAATAATGTCTGACACTTAAGTGATGTTACATCATTCTAACACGACAGATGAAGGAAAAATGTTATATTTTTTTAATGAACAAACGCCTGTTTCCTTCTCGTTGACTTCTTGATCCTGTTCTTTTATCTACTGAATCATCGATAATTCATGCGTCCAAGGTCCAAAGGAAAGAGTTTATAGTTGTTTAATCTCTTCCTAAACATCGCCAAATAATAATAAACACAATTCTAAAATTTTTGATTTAAAATAAATAAAAAGAAACCATAAAATACTTTTAGAGTAGAACACTTTACGAATTTGGATGAAAATATAAAAATCACAATGCGCCATGAGTGCGAAAAGAATAAAATTGTTTTCTACTTCAAAGAGATTTTCATAGGGAAATTTCGCACATACAGGGATTTTCCGTAATTTGGCATTCCCTTGGCGCCACAATCATCTTGGACTATCGCCAAAGATAAAATCCTCGTGGTTGTGTTTTGTTTATATTTACATCTTTCTTCAGAATGAAAGTTAAAAGCTTTCGAAAAAAATTACGTTTGAAATCGATAAGTTGTATGAAATGGAACTTCTGATTGGGGAATATGTAATGTAAGTCATTATTAGTGCATAGAATTATCATTTCAATTCTTCCCTATTCCATTAATGAGCTAAACAAAAATGCAATTCATCAAATTTGGCAATGCGGCTCGAAATTTAACCAAATTTACCTTGAAATCCTTAATTTCGTCATCTTGCACTTATCCTTCTTCATTTAATGCATGTTTTCCATATATTTGTACACCTATATCACCTTTTTCCAAAATTCGAACATTGTCTTCCATACCATGTTGCCTTTGGCCTTCTGATTTACCACCTACTACAGAATGGGGTTATGGAATGAGAGGTATGGTACATATTTAACCTAAGTTTTCCTATCTTTATTATTAATTATCCCTTTTATTTTGTTGTTTTATTGTTTTTTAACTTTTTATCTTCGCAGTCATTGTTTTTGTCTATATATATAGCCCAAGGTCAACTATAATTTGAAGATCCCTGTGCATATTCATGGTTCATAATATTCCTTATTATATTGTTTAGTCAAAATAATTTGATAATAATTACTTTGATAGTATATAATAATTTGATGATTGATAATTTGATACGATTATAGTTTCACTAATGTGCAGCATAATTTTAAAAAAAGTTTAATTTGAAATTTGATGCAATTTTAATTAACAACAGACTAAACAGCTAGACTCATTAATTATAACTTAATAAATATAAATAATATTTAAATATCAGATTAATTAAATATTCAATATCTTAAAATATTTTATTTAATTTTTCTTGTTAAGAATACAAGATTTACATTTTAAATTAAAACTTAAGTACTATTGAAAATAAAAGATAAAATAAATATTGTTCAAAAATTAACAAGGAATTTTTGCAAATTGTTTGCTTCATTTTTCATGTTTTAACAAAGTTTCTGTTGAGTTATTTTTTTCAAACTGTTTTAATCATGAATTAAGCTAACCAACATAAAATGAAATATAAATAATGACACAAAATGAATATAGCAGCACAGAAATGGACTGTGCTTTATTTAGATTGGTTGGCTATATCTGTGAGTAGCACAAGTTGTACCCTATCTTTGTTGGGATAAGCTGTTTTAGTTATGTTATCTACAAGTTATGCTGCTAGACTCTAAATTTTAATTTTGAATTCATAGAATTACGAAAATAAAACTTTTGAAAATTCGCACTTGCATGTAAGAAACTTATACATTGTTTATGAGGTGTTTCTTGTTGTTTTCTTATAAGTTAACAGGTTTTTAATAAGTATTAAGTGCAAGTTTCTAATAAGTATTAAGTTTTTAATAAGTATAAACTAGTATTTATATTTTTTTACTTTATTTGAACATAAGTTGATTTGAATTTAATTTAAAAAATTATTATTTGCTGTGCAATTGGACAAAAAGAAAACAAACAAAATTAAATTGCAGCTTATGTACCTTTTAAATTAAAGATTAAGTAAATTGTGTTTTGGAAAATTTGCTCTTTCGCATTAGAAACTTTCTTTTCCATGAACAATAACTAACAAAATTAATCTGGTTATTAAAGAAATCGATAAACAGATTATTGCTTTCTATGAAACAATTTAAGGTTTAAAATACAAAAGTACATGCTGCAATACTTTTTATGAATATTAAATAGTGCTTATGATTTATAATTTTTTAATGATCGGGCAATTCAGATATATTTGAAATAATTATTGAAGCGTCAAAAAAACTAATCTAACAAAATAAATCTGGTTATTAAAGAAATCGATAAACAGATTATTGCTTTCTGTGAAACAATTTAAAGTTTAAAATACAAATGTACATACTGCAATACTTTTTATAAATATTAAATAATGCTTATGATTTATAAACATTAGGACCGATTGTTTTGGATATTTTTGAAATAATTATTGAAGTATCAAGAAAACTAATCTAACAAAATTAATCTGGTTATTAAAGAAAGCTATAAACAGATTATTGCTTTCTGTGAACCAATTTAAAGTTTGAAATACAAAAGTGCATAGTGCAATACTTTTTATGAATATTAAATAGTGCTTATGCCTTATAAATTTTAGGATCGGTTGTTTTGGATCTTTTTGAAATAATTATTGAAGTATTTATCACCCCATCTATTCCGAAAGTTTTTTGAATTAAAATTTAAATTATGAGTATAATATTTTATTTGATATTAGTGTGTTACAGCACAATTTGTCACTTTTAGAACGGTTTCAAATCATCCTTATAAAATTTGATACTAAAAGAATTTCTGAAATGCATTGCACAATTTTAGTTTTGATAAACTTACTGATAATATTGTTTGATAAAATATATATTAAAACCATTAAAAATTAAAACACATTACCAAGAAAAATAATCTCATAGATTTAATCTATATATAATAGTGTTTGCAAATTGTTAGTGTTTTATAAAGTTGAGGTATATTAAACCAATGTGTATTAATTTTCTTTTTTACCATTTTTTATTTATTTTTTTACAAACATGGCTAGCAAAATTATTTTAAATTAAATTTAAAATTTTATGTATTTGTAAAAAATGAAATTTGATGTCTTGTAAAAATAAAAAGTAGTTGGCTTTACTTTTGGTGTAAATGCATTGTAATTTGTTTTTAAATAAATATTATTGTACTATTAATACTAAACTAATTACTAGTTAATAAAATACATTTATTTTATTTGAAATGAGAAATATAATGCATTTTTTTTTTCTTTTCTTTTGGTATTTTGTTCTGAATAAAATTAAAATTGAAACGTCGTTAATTAAGTCATTAAAAAAAATTTCTTTGTAAACTGAAAACTTTAGCGATGCACATAAGGTGCTGCCACCTACAATCGAAATTGAGTGTTAAGTCGTTGAGAAAACTGTTATCAGGAAAGGAGGTATTAATTTTGTAATTTTAAATGTTTTTGCTTGCCTTTTGAAGAGAAAAAGCTGTACAAACATCTAAAATGTAACTTTTATTTAAAAAAAAGAAGAAAAGATCTCATAAGAAGTACTGCTATAAAAATAAAATATTCAATTTTTATAATTTAAAATAACCATACAACACAGAAATAATAAAGTCTACTAAGAATTTTTTTTGTAATCTTCTGTCAAATAATAGATAAATTCTGTGTTCTTTAATTTACCAAAAATAGATGGGTTCTGTACTCTAATTGTTTTGTTTTATGAATTAAAAATTACACATGAAAAAAATGTATTTCACCACATATGTAAGTTTTAAATAATACTAATAATAAAAAATAATTGTACTCAAATGAGCTGCACAAATGCATTATAATACATGTACAAACAAAAAAATTTTTAGTACTATAATAATATATGCACACTTAGTTTATTAAATATTTTTTTTTTACATTAAATATATATTTTAATATTATTTTCTAGAATGATTTGTTTTATTTGAAGAGTTTAAAATGTTTTAACAAATCTTTTAATTGATTGATTTTATTGGGACCTTTCAAATATTAAGTTAGTATATTAAACTATGTTTCTTTCTTTTACTGCTCTGTTAAAAAAAAAAATGATTAAATTAAAATAAATAAATAAAAGGTGTGATTCTTTGGTTTGCATTAAAAAAAAAGGTTCTATATACTTACTTAAGTTTTTTTCTTTCAAAATTAATTGTTTGAGCTCTTTACAAAGAATTTTTTTTACATTCAGGTGATACAGTGTCTTGTGTGAGTATTTTTGCACACACACACCTGTCTATTAGCGAGAATAAGCAAATTAACATATTTTCTGTTTGTTTTGTGTGCCTTATTTGATAGACTCGTTCAATGAGAGAATCACAAATATTTGCCACATCTAATTTACTAAGTTTTATAAGAATTATTTTAATGCATTAACAGTTATCATTTGTTATAACTGACAAAATACTTAGAATATACGGCTCTGTTTTGATTCACATATTATATATCTGTTTGTTTTTCTTTCCTTAAAAAAATTTAAGATTCTATCTTCTTCTTTTTTTTAAAAAGTAAAAAATTTCCACTATATTATTAAAAAATTACATAGAAGTTTCTTACAAAATTTGTGCTGCCACCCATAAATTGTATTTCTCTTTTATTGTATTTCATGGAGAATAATGAAATTTCTTTGAAAGATATGCAGCCCTTCAATGGGGCACCGCTACGAACAATAATAACATAGCTTCTGACTTGTAGGGGGTCATTTTATTTCATTTCATAACCAGCGATGAACAGCAGACCCAATTTTGATTTTACGACAACCAATGTTCAATTCCATGTCCCTGTAATTTTGAACCCAATCCTGAAAACAAGGGAATTCCTGTATCAAGTATTGGGAGAAATTTGTTTTGGTGGAGGGTTTTTTTTTTTTTTTTGATGGAGCCAACAGTCATTTGCGTTACTTTGAGAGGAAAACTGCGAAGCCCTCCCACTGTTAGCCTGTCTGCAAGGGGACTCTAACCCATGAACCGTCTACTACTGTTATGTTAGCAATGTGGTCGGTAAGAGCCAGGTGTGGAATTCGTATTGACCAACAATCGTTGCGATTCTAACCAGATCGCCATATTGAAAGGAAAGCTATGTCCACTGAGCCTTGTAGTGTCATTGAAAGAGAATTTACAAAAAAAAAAATTAAAATAATAATTTCAGTTTAAAACTATGAAACTAATTTCTTGTAGAATGTGGGAACATAGACATATTCTTCTTTATGCAGGTTATTGTATTTTATATTCACAGAGATATCAAATGCTATAAAATGTCACTACCACAAATGAAATGATAAGGAAGTACTATGATCACTATTGATAACTTATAATTACAGAAAACGATAACGTCGCGTTATCGTCGCGGTATTAAACAGATAATATCGCGAATGTGTCATAAAACGATAATTATTAACTGCGATGTTATTGTGACTGTCGAACACGTTTTGGTTGATTTACGAAAATATTGATAAATTCAGAAATAATATACATGCATTTGACAGATATTGCAAAAAATTGTAATACTAATTTGTATGTTTTGCACTGTCGATTAACAATATTTTAACGGAATGTATTTATTGTTAGTTTATGTATAGAGCAACCAGGTAAGGAAACGTTTAATTGATTCTGTTGCTTTGAAAAGGTTAACAATCTACAATTTACTATTCAGTTTTTCAGCTAAATGTTTCTTCATTTCAGTAAAAATGATCAAATTGTATGAATTTATAATTCATACGATTCAATCATGTGTAGAAACAGGAAATTTTCAAGTCTTTTATAGATTTAAATTCCATTATTTGTAAATAGTGTTTCTATCATTTTTTTTTTTATTTATTTAACCCTGCTAAATTCATTCTGTTATTTGATAATTTTTACAAAAAATAGAAGGGAAAAAAAAAACAATCCACGTGGATGATTTATCGAAAAACTTTTATGAAACAATGATATACAATAATGCTTATCTGTCTTTAAACTTTAAGTGGTTTGTTATTAATTTTATATATGTAATTTATTTTTCAAAGAAATACATTTAGGAAAAAGAAAAAATTAGAGATATTAAAGTATTCAAATCAATATTTACTTTAAGTGTTAAGACAAAATGTGTTTTTTCATTAACGCTTAAATCCTTAAAGGAAAAACCAAAGAGAAATATATAAAGAGTTATATATTTCTTCTTCCTCAAAGCGCTTTAAATAGAAACACTTTCGCCCAAAACAGTTTTAGCGCCACCCAACGGTTAAAAGATTTAACTACTAGTTTGTTTGATGAGTTTTTCGTTGTCATTTATTATTTTAAATTGAATTTTAGAAGTTATCTGTAATCTCTCGTTTCGTTATTTGCTTTATTTTAGTTCTTTTGAAAGGCGTAGATGTTGAGTCTTTAAGGATGTTGTGTGTTAATGAAGACAGAAGTACATTTTGTAAACTGAATTACGATTTATTTTACGCAATTTTAAGTTCTCTGCCATTTTTCTTGCTCTCAAATTTATTTCAGTGTTAAATAAAATGTGTATTTATATTGACCAGTGGTCGTAAAAACTACATAATTTTTACAGTTTACTACAACTACTGTAATTACAAATGTAGTTAACTACAACTACAATTACTTTTTTTTTTTTTAGTGTAGTGACTACAAACTACTTTGGAATTGTAGTTACTATACTTCATTACTTTAAAGAGACCAACTTTGCTGGAGAACTTTATTTAAAGCAATGTTCAAAATGGTTTTGAATAAGAAATTGACTTACATTAAATATGAGGGAATATTTATTCAGGTTTACATGAACCAGTTTGTTATTCCAAAAAAAAAGTTTTTTTTTTTTCGAATTTGTTCATTTAACCTTCAACTTCTTTCGCCTGTTTCGAAAGCGAATTTTTAATTTAAGAAATGTGAAATTATCAAATACTTTCAATTTTAATTATTTAATGCCCTTTAATGTCTTCTAAGAAAATAAGTACATCGAAAATACGTTCTCTTCTTTTTGAAATAACATCAATGTTTCACGAGTGTGCGTTTGTTTGTATGGGGTATCCAATCCCATGTATGGGGTGTTAAATATACTTTCAATATCAACTGAACTTTGCTTTTTTTGTGTTACTAGAGGGCGCAGCAGCCAGTTGGGCGGAAGCAAACTCCAAGAAAAGCGCCGCGATGACGTCAAAAAAGGACAATCGTGCATGCTGGAAATATTCATTTTATACTATATCTGAAACAAATCAAATAACCAAATGATTAAAAAAAATTAAAAAATCAATCAAAAAAATAATTATTGCTAAGCAAACGATAAACTTAAAATCAAACAAGCTTCCTACGGGGGGGGGGGGGCATTAGATCCATAGGTCCGTTNGGGGGGGGGCTAGATCCATAGGTCCGTTATTATCTCCATTTTGTTGTGCTTGATTTATCAAATTTTTTTTTTTTTTAAAGCAGTGGCTTTTGACATGTAGTTGTGTCAAAGTGATAACTCTTTATAAACTTATCTGAGCTATTCTGGAAGGCAATTGTACTTTAACTTAAATGCTCCTTTTTTTTCGGTAAGGAGGTGCTTGTAACAACATTCAAAATAATAATAGAATGCATAATTCTGCTTTCTCTTCCAAAGTTCCTGATCCAAATTAGATCCATCGGTCCGTTATTATCTCCATTTTGTTGTGCTTGATTTATCAAAAATTTTTTTTTTTTAAAAGCAGTGGCTTTTGACATGTAGTTGTGTCAAAGTGATAACTCTTTATAAACTTATCTGAGCTATTCTGGATGGCAATCGTACTTTAACTTAAATGCTTCTTTTTTTTCGGTAAGGAGATGCTTGTAACAACATTCAAAATAATAATAGAATGCATAATTCTGCGTTCTCTTCCAAAGTTCCTGATCCAAATTAGATCCATAGGTCAGTTATTATCTCCATTTTGTTGTGCTTTATTTATCAATTTTTTTTTCTTTAAAGCAGTGGCTTTTGACATGTAGTTGTGTCAAAGTGATAACTCTTTATAAAGTTATCTGAGCTATTCTGGAAGGCAATCGTACTTTAACTTAAATGCTCCTTTTTTTTCGGTAAGGAGATGCTTGTAACAACATTCAAAATAATAATAGAATGCATAATACTGCGTTTTCTTCCAAAGTTCCTTGTCAAATAAATTTTTTATTCGCTGGCAGCTCTCGTTAGACAATTTTTTTTCATTTTGCGACGAGCAGGCGAAATAAACTTTCTTAGAACTCAAAAAGCATTTCCATTGCATGTTGAAATGTTTATTTTTAAATTAATGGTGAAAACATATTTAAATGGACTCTGAAAACTTAAGCGAACGCTATACCTCAAGGGGAAACTCTTCATGACAAATTCTTTTTCCCCTTTATAAATAATTTTTTTTAAATCTTATTTTATAATCATCGTTTAACAGCCGACCCAATTTTTGGGTTTAAGACTACTAATGTTCAACTCCGGAGCCTTGTAATTTTTAATCCTATCCAGGAGACAAGGGAACTCTTGGATCGAGTATTGGGGGAAATTTGCCTTCGTGGAGGACTTTTTGATGGAACTAACCCGCATTTGCGTTACCAAAACCACTAAAGAAACCAGAAAACCACCAAAACCTCCCACGATTACCCTGACTGCAAAGGACTCTAACCCATGATCCGTCTACCACTGAGGATATTTTACGTCAGCGCCGTGGTCGGTGCATACCGGATGCGGAATACGTATCGAACAACAGTAGCTGCGTTTCGAACCCAGGTCACCTCATTGGAAGGAAAGTTATATCCCCTGAGCCACCACTACTCTCTCTTTAATTTTAGTTAATATTAAAAAGAGGAAAAACAGTAACATCTGATGCTAATAGTGAAGAAGAAAATGGGGATTTGTTACAGGTTTGGGAAAAACGCCTCAAGATGATTCAAGGGTCTGTCTAGGTTTTTTTGAGAGCTACCTATTTTGCGAAAATTTAGACATAATTTGTGAAAATTAATAGTTACATTAAAAAATCGTCACCAAAATATGGTAAAAAAATTAATTATCTTCAAAAATTGTCTCTACAAATAAAAATCATTCATGACCGGCAAATTTCTATATATTTTCCCCCATATATTAAGGAATAATTTGGCTATTGTAAAATGTGTGGCTTAAAATTGCATCCAAATTTAAAAATCCATTGTCCATATTTAAATTTCAACATTTAACAGTACTAGAACTTAAAGTTATTTCCATTATGAGAACCTTTTACACTAGGTCATACAGAAAAAAGTTTCAAAGAGAAAAATCTTTTTATAAAAAAATAAAAGGTCTGCTGGAATAAATTTACAATAATGTTAAAGATAATGTTCGAATGTTTAAAATGATATTCGAATTTTGACTTCCTGTATAGAGAGAGAGCCTTGTTGTTTCATTTTAAGAAACTCTGGGATTTATAGTTTTTTATGGGGACACAAAAACAAAATTTTAATCTTAGAACTTGCTGTTTTTAAAGTATTTTGTGAAACTACCGTTTTTTACCGTTGAATTTGTGAAGGTACTGCTAAACGATAGTAAATTTGCCCTTGACAGATCCCTGTGATTATGCATCAGTTGATGAAAATGTTGAAACTTGTACTGTTGTCGGTTCAAGAAATGGTTACAGAAGCTGAAGTAAGTGCAATGTGATGCAGTTGGAGAAATGAGAACTTGACCCAAACCAGTGAAAACATTAACGGAAGGCCTCGGAGCCGGGTTGCCAGACTCTGAAAATAAAAAATAATACGACTTCATCCGAAAAAATACTTCAAAATACTACATGTCTTAAGCGCTATCTACAGGACTTTTTTGAAAGCTTATGCAGATGAAAACTGAGACAGACGATTATTATTAACATTATTTATATCGTCTGGCTAAAGTTTTTTAGAATTATATTTAAATTTATTTTAGTTGAGGATAAAATAATATTATAATTGAGAAACAATTATCCTTTAACAATTATCTTAAAACAATTATCCTTTTGTGCAATTGTACTTCAGATATACGTGTAGTAGTAACTAATATTTTTATCAGCAACTTTGTCTTTTGAAGAATAAACAAAGAGTTGTGTGTATCATAATAATGTCTCTTGTGCATCATAAATGATTTATTTCAAAGTTGTATAAAATTGAACCTAAATGAAAATATAAAATCTCATATTTTGTTTCACATCCTATATAGAAAAGAAACGTAAAATCTACTTAATCAAAGTGCATAAGAAATAATTTATATTATAGTCTACTAGTAAAAACGAACTTTTATTTTTCACAATCATCACTAGATACAGTGACTAATAGAGAATAAACTGTTGGATTATTTCAAAAATGTTTTTTACTTCAAAACTAGAGTGGCACTTTTCCTTGTTTTAGGAAATGAAAATAAAATAAATAAAAAAAAACTAAAAATACCACATTTTAAAAAAATACTACGAAAAATACCACACCCCTTTTTTTTTTGGTGAAAAAATACTACCGTAGTATTAAAAATACTACGTCTGGCAACCCTGCTTTGAAACAACAAAGAGCTTTCTGCATCCATACGAACGTACTGGAAATGAACAGCCATCAGTTATAAATGTCGAAAAATTATCATTTGCCATAAGAAGAAACGATTGTGTTCAAACCGCAATTTTCAAATGTATTAAATAAATAAATATGTTCTATTTTTCTTTCTTTTGCGTCGTAAAAATATTTGCATTAAGTGCATTATTTTTTTTTCAACTAGAATTTTTATATTAATTTTAAATTTATTTATTTTCAAATTCATTTCTTCTTTATCATTTTTTATTCATTTTCATGTCATTATTTGTTATTTTAAGTTAACCCACATTCGTTATTTTCCTGCATCTATCGTTCGCAATGAATAGTTCGCTGGGAAACTATCCATAGACGTTCTACTCAGTAGTTCTATTCGGTAAGACTGGGCGATAAATCGATGCATCGAAAATATCGATTCTGCGCAATCATCACCGATCCGATGTTTGGATTGGCAATTTTTCGAAGCATCGGAAATCGTGATTTACTGAGATGTATACGATAATTCCCGATGTATCGTTGGCATCGATGTCTGCAAGCTCGAGCGAAGAGCATTTTCCTCCGTAAGTGTGCAGTGATAGCTGTGGCGATGATTGTTATCTTTCCCCATCTTTTTTACATCGTGACACATCGTTTTGCTGACATGATGAATCCGAATGTGTTTGAGAATCGAAGTGTTGTTAAATCTCTTAGTTACGGAAGGGTTTTCTTTTGTGTGCGCAAATCCTGTTGATTTTTTTACAATCAATCCACCCGTTTGTGTTTTTTAACCGCTATTTTGCAGATAATGCAGATTAGTTTAAATATTGAGAAATAATTATAAAAAATGCAACGTTTTTTTTTAATGCAACGTATTGATTGCGAATTTACGCAGTATTAAATGTAAAGCATTAATGTATCGAAACATCGCGATACATCAAAATATCGCGATGTTAGCGGGACAATGCATCGCGATGCCAAAATCTTAACATCGCCCAGTCTTGCTATTCAGTACTACCCAGTTCTGTTCAGTACAGGAGAATCAATTGTATAATCTTCAAATACATTAACCAATTGTTTTTTCAAATAACTAAGCATTATACGCTTCAGTTAAAACTTAAAACTTATTGCCCTTGATTATGAAATAATAATTTTTTTTTTCTTCAGAAGGTTACTATTTTTATTAGGTTCTTTTAACATATGTATTCTTTTGTTCGACTTATGTTTTTTTCTCCTTTTTATAGTCTAGTTTTTACTGATAAAATGTCTTAAGCCTTTTTTTTTTCTTCCAAGTTTGCTTGTCTTAATAATAACTAGATTTAACTTCAATTCGCCTGTCCTCCCCTTTCCCTTCAAGTTTCTTTTCCTAGCTGGATATATGTATAACTGGATGTTTCTTTTACGACATTTCAACCATTCGAATCACTTGTTGAAGTGATTTTTTTTTATTCCTCTCGGAAAATTGCGAAATCATGTACACACGATATAAATTCTGTCACTTATTGTTCATTTCCTCGTCTGGAAATTGCGGACAATAGAATAATAATTCAGAAAATGCGTGATACTCATGATTCTATTCGCCATTCTTCGCACTCGGCTGTCATTTTTGATTTTTCTTTCGACTGTCGGGTTTCGAGATTTTAAAATGCACTACATCAGTGAATCCTTTTTAGTGTATTTAGAACAATTATGCATGTTATGAAGAAGTCTATAACAGCAATTCCCATCTTTATTCGGCTACGGAAACCTAAATAATCAACCATCTTTCAGTGGAATCCCGATTTTATAATTAAAATTTATTATGAACGAAAAAAAAACCATTTTTATAATATTTAATAAGAAGAATGAAGATATTTCATTGTTTTATCATTAATAGACTTAAATTAGATTTTATTTCTGACAACTAAATTTAAAGTCCTTGTTCTATATCTAGTCTAGTTATGTTGTTGTTGTTGTAGTTCATTTACGTCGCACTAGAACTGCACAATGGGCTATTGGCGACGTTCTGGGAAACATCTCTGAGGATGATCCGAAGACATACCATCACAATTTTGATCCTCTGTAGAGGGAATGACTCCCTGCTTTGGTAGCCCGACGACCTGCACGCGAAGTCGAGCACTTTACGATAGAACAGTTTAACGAGGACCAATACCGTACACCCTCGATTCCTACGCAGACTGATCCAAGTGGTCACCCACCCGCACACTGACAGCAGTCAGTGATGCTTGTCTTCGGTGATCTGGTGGGAACCATGTCTTAACGATCAGTCCACTGCGGGACTGGTCTAGTTATGAATTTGTTTTTGGTATATATACATAAACTGAAAATGTATAAAATAAGTCGAATTATGGTTTACTTGGAGATGAAACTGCTGTTGAAAATGGTTTTTAGGGAAACATATTTCTTTGATAAAAAATTATTATATTTTGATTTGAAAAACGCCATAGGAAATACTAATGCAATATTTAATAAATACTTGTTCTTTTCACAATTTGTTCAATATATTGTTATTAGAAATATTATTTTTGAAAATAGTGCTGCAAATGGATGCGAATAAAAATCGGAAATATAAAAATGGAATAGTGCAAAATCGAAATTCTGCTTCTAGGCCATTAAATTGTTCAAAAGGTAACTTATCGCTTTTTTTTGTAAAAAATTTTTTATTGCTATTAAAAACTCCGAACAGCGAGGGTAAATTCCATTTTTTTTTTAATTTCGATAATCGCTTTGCAAAAAGCATACAAACAGAAAAAATTAATTATAAGTAATAAAACTTCCGAATGTTGCTCAATATACGGGACGTTAAGCATCATGTGGTTATTTTCAAACAGCTCTTTGTTTGGGGAAAAAAAATAAAATAAAAAATTAGTTTACAAATGAAATAAATTGACAAATTCATGCCTGTTTTTTTATTTTATTTTTTTCCCTTATGCAAATACAGTTTCGAATGTGCTAAAGTGGCCTTGATTTCAATACAAACGTTCTTTGTTCCATCCGATAAATCACTATTCGAATGAAAAAAGTGTGAAGTTATGGCGTATTGGTTGTTGCAAACTATTTGAATTTAAAACAAACGATTTTCTCTGATATATGCATTTACACTGGTGATGATTATGTTTAAAAGAACAAGTGTAGACAATGCTTTTGTTAAAAGGATAAATGCAAACGTTTATTCTTATCAACATTATCATATTTTTAACATCCTACATTTACTAAAAATTAATATAAAAAAAGTGTTAATAATTTTATTTTTGTTTATTTGCTTTTTTTTATTGAGAAAAGCATCGGAATATCTGGGCAATAGCAAAGTTCAGAACTATGGAGAACTAGTTTCTGAACTTTAAATTTTAAAGCTCTTGGATTTAATGCTACAGTAAAACCTCTCGAGAGCGACCACTCTCCGTTACACAGTAAAATGGTCGTTGTTAGAGGTTGGTCGCTCTCAGAGGTTACCTACATTGACTTCAAAATTGCTATCGTCGGTATACATGATTTTTTGCAAACGCTTTTAATTTTAGTCAGTGTCATTTTCTTGGTACGGAAATGCCACTTTTGTTGGCGTCATGAAAAGGCGGATCTATGAATTAAATTTGTCTATAACAATGATCCCAACTGATGAGTGCAAAAAGAAATTCATCAATTATGAATGTTAAAGCTATTTTAAATAAATAAGCAATTATATTTTTTGTTTAAGTTTGCATTTAATTTTATATCATAAAAAGTAGGTAGCTTTAAAAGATGAGAAGAGGTTTGTTTTGTAACTTTCAACTGTAGAAGTAAATCATTTTTAGTGCTTTCTGACGGCAACATGAGGTTGTATCGTCAAAAAGAGCTCTCTGATTAAGAGCCTCACGCAAATATTTTGAATACATTTTAATATACACCGAAGAGCCATTACATTATGACCACCCTCCATCTATAACAATGGGCTTGCCCAGGTTTTCATAGTTTCTCGCCCAGGAACAATGTTTTCATGGGGCACATTAGGACCCATAATCTTCATTGAACAATCCCTGACGTCTGTAAGCTACTTGAACATAGTTGCAGACCAGCAGGGCTGATAGTGCTCCGGGATCCGGAAATCGGGATTTCCGGAATTTTCGCCAACAGTGATCCAGAAGTTTCTAGAGATCGAAGGTCCAGACGTTTCAATAAATCCTTAATCACAAAAGTTTCCGGAAATCAAATTTTCAAAGGGGGAACTTAAAAACACAGTTTATTTTATTTGTTTGTAAGGGAGAGCCAGAGAGATACTTTATAAGCTTTTATTCATGATTGATATTCATTTTTTATCAGTAAATAAACTCAAGAAAGAAAGACATATTTGTAAATTTTAATTACTTCTCCAGGTCATCATAGGTATGTGTAAATGATATAGGTATGTGTAAAATTTTAAATATATTTTAGGTAAACTAAGAAATAATGAGGAAAAGGGAAAAAAACCTTGTTTAAATTTTTTTCTAACTTTTCAATTTAAGCTGTTTTTTTTTGTTGTTTTTTTTTTGTTTTTTTTTCTTTTTTCTAACTCAAGAAATTTTCCGGAATTTTGACTTGGGCTCACCATCACCCCTGAGACCAGGTTCACCCATTCATAGCAACAGTTTTTCCTGCAGGGGATGGTGTTTACCAACAGGATAATGCACTGTGATAATTTATTTCATCTNATCTACACCGAAGAGCCATTACATTATGACCACCCTTCATCTATAACAATGGACTTGCCCAGGTTTTCATAGTTCCTCGCCCAGGAACAATGTTTTCATGGAGCACATTAGGACCCATAATCCTCACAGAAAAATCTGAAAGCTACTTGAACATAGTTGCAGACCAGGTTCACCCATTCATGGCAACAGTTTTTCCTGCGGGGGATGATGTTTACCAACAGGATAATGCACCATGTCATAAGGGTAGAATCGTCGAGGAACATTCCGGTGACTTTCAAGTCATGTCTTGGCCCCCAAATTCACCTGACCTTAATCCAATAGAGCATTTGTGGTCCTACTTGAAAAACCAAATTCGTGCTGCCACGCTACCCCCTCGCAATGTGATTGAATTGCAGGACCAGTTGGTGAGCGCTTGGTACCAGATACCTCAGACTACCTATCAACACCTTGTGAAATCAATGCCACGGCGGGTTCTAGCAGTTTGAGGGCTAAAGGTGGTGCTACATGTTATTGGCAGGGTGGTCATAATGTTTTCGCTCATCGGTGTACTTGTTTGTGTTGTTAATTTTTTTTGTTTTTTTCTTGTTTCCTTATTTGACCTTTTCCGAATTTGGTGCAGATGTTTGCCCGGTCGCTAGGAGAGGTTTTAAGTCTCTGGAAAAAGTTCCATGCCTCCGAAAAGTGGTCGTAAATAGAGGTGGTCGCTACACAGAGGTTTCACTGTAGTATGCCTCCAAAAATTCATTTTCTGAATCCACATTTGGACTTTGTTTCTGAAAATCTCGGCGCTGTGAGCGATAAACACGGGGAATGATTCCACCAAGCTATTTCAAAATTAGAAAATCGTTATAAAGGAAAAATGGAATGCAAATATGCTTTCAGACTATAGTTGGTCACTAAAAAGGAATGTTCTTTATTTAAAACCACAGTAGAAAATAGCTAAAAAATGACAATTTGATTTTGATCAATGCATATAAGCAACTTAACTAACTCTAAATAGAATGGAAAGAGCAGTTGCTAACGTAAACAAATACCACGTTTCAACAACCAATCAGGAACGAGAAGCCTACACTACATCACTTTCAGGTATCCCATTAAAAGGAATAATAAAAAATTCGAAAATACTTCGTTTAAAGTTTTGTCATCTCCCTTTGTTTATTTTCTGCCTTTGTAAAGAGCTAATCACACGCGTACGGAATTATAATTGGTGCAACGAGATATTCATTGCACTCAATTTCCCATTTTTAAAGTAAAATATTGACTGTTTAGTTTTGGGTTTGATATCATTTTTGAGTCATTTCTGAAATCCTTTAAAATTAAACAGATTAATTTCTTGCTTCATATCCATAACATTATGTAAAAAATTTATTTAAATATTTTTTTTCAATTAGAGGATTAACTTCTTATCCGCGATATTCAATATTTCGTCAAGGGTTGGGTTTTTGATGACAAAAATTAGTTTTTTACATTATAAGCGTTAAAACATGGTTTAAACCTCAAAAATCTAAAATCCTAATCATCATGCATGTGAAGTTTATTTTTTATAGTATAAAAACATTAAATTAATATATGAAAGCGAAAAAATCCACATTATATTTATATTTTACTTTTGATGTTTTATTTTTTTTTTAAAGAATTTTTTAAGTGATACTATGAAATCTATAGTGCCTATATTATTTTGTTATGCTTGTCATTGAATTTCAAGCATTTTATTTTATGGATAATCTTGTTTTATCTATGGTTAAAACCGTCAATAACTGATATATAGCCGTGATAGCTCAGGGGGTAGAGCGCTAGCCTTCCATTGAGGTAGCCGGGTTCGAATCCCGGCGATAGCTAGTTGATTCGAATTCCGCACCCGTCTCTCACCGACCACAATACTGTCAAATAATATCCTCAGTGATAGACGGATCATGGGTTAGAGTCCCTTTGCCGTCAGGTTAACCATGGGGTGCTTCCGTAGCTTTCCTCTCCATATAATACAATTGCTGGCTAGTTCCATCAAAAAGTCCCCCACGAAGGCAAATTTCTCCCAATATTGGATGCAGGAGTTCCCTTGTCTTCTGCATTGCGTTCAAAATTATGTAGCTACGGAGTTGAACATTAGAAGACGTAAACCGAAAAATTGGGTTGGCTGTTCAACAACGGTTATTTAAAAAAAATTTATTAATGAATCAAGGTTCTTAGAAACCTTTTTTAGTGGTAACGAATATAAAGTAAAATAAAATAACTGATACAAGTCAAAAATGTGCTATCTCTGATTTTATCAATGTTAAATATGGCATTACTTCTTTAGCAAGGATTTATTTTACCTTTACAAAGGTAACGATATTCTTACCGTCTCCGATTTAGTCAGGCATCTTGAATTCTCCTAAGGTTTTGTCTTGATCGATTTTCTTTATTGATGCTTTCATTCATCGCGAGAATCATTATGTGTCGAATCCGTAAGCTCACTTTCTCCGCAATCTCTATTCCAGAACAGAAAAATCACTTTTACGGCGCTTTTACAAACGGGAACCCTATTTTATTCTTTTGAGTTGTTTGAAAATGAAATTCTTTGTCAATCATATTTTCCCAACAGACTGTATCTTAAATTTAAAATAAGCCTCTGATCTTTCACCATTGTTTGAATTCATATATCTATATTTTTTAAAGTTTAAGTTTGTTCCTAAAATCCTTAAGTTATTTTTAAGGACCTTAAAAAATGCTGCTTTTCGGTTTTGGTTCTTATGGACTTACATTTTTCTTTTTTTGATACTATATTGATACTATCCATTTTTAATACTATTTAGCTATTTCCTGCGAACTTACAGGTTCTTCATATGTTCTGTTTTGTGCTCTCATTATTTATTTTTTCAATTTTTATCGATTTTCATTTTTTTTTTTAAATTTTCATTTTTTTTAAATGTTCCTCTTCTTAATTATGACCTACAGGAATTTAAGTATTACGTTTTTGTTTCTTAATTATATCCTTTAGACTTTTCAAGTTCTTTAAATTTTCGTTCTTTTTTTTTTCTTCTTTTTTTTAAAATTATTTTGAACAGACTTTCAGATTTTTCAAACGTTTTGATCCTTACTTACTTTCTTGTTTTCCAGGTTCTTAAAACATTTCTGTCTTTGGTTCTTAGTTATTTCTAACAATCTTTTACGTTCTTCAAATGTATATTTCATAATGGAATTAGATGAAGCATTTTGCATGATTCAAAGGGTAATATTCAAATATTGCTATGGAATTTCGGTATATATTTAAAGTTGGGAAAAATAGTTAGCACTCAACTATAGTTATTTTTTAGTTGTCGCCGAAATAAGTAGTAATATTTTGATAAATGAGCGGTTGTGATAATAGGAGTGCATAAAACAGTATTCAAAACTATCTTCTTGCTCTTACGCAAATTTTCCCGGTTTTCAAATAGCCTTTTTCTTTTTTTATCATAAAAAGTAGGCAAGTATACACTTGCTTACGTACTTCAACTTTCTCATATCTTTTGAAAACTAATCATCAATTCAGTATCGATATTTTCAAAATTAACTTTTCTATCATTATTGAACGATATGGTTGATAGGAAGAATAGAAGGGAGAAAAAAAGAACGAAAACTTGAAGAGGTAGTTGACGCCCTGTTAGGCACTTGTCAAAGACAGCTGACGCCCTTCAATGAATATACAGAGCGGGGTGGGGCGCATAAGTATTTAGATCAGCCGCCCCATGCCTCTTTTGCCTTCATTTCCCATCGTGTACTCACTATTCAACAATGAGCTTTCTTTACGCTTGTCAATTATACAACGAAAATTTCATTTTTAGCTTTTGCCACCTAAAAACTTATTTCAAACTTTCTTGTTCTAAGAAAGCGATAATTAATTGATTAAAATTTATAATAACCTTTGATAGAGTACTTTTGTATTTTATTACAATGGTCGGATTGACAAAAAAAGTTTCACCGTTAAACCATCTACGTTTCCAATTTATCATTAATAGCCGAAAGCACTTTTTGCACGTAATTATTAGTGAATATATAAAGTATCTACGAACACACGTAGTTCTTACTAGTGATAACTGGTTATCACAACTTCAGTTGAGGAAGACACAAATATCAAATGTCAGTTAAAAACCGTTTAACTCACTCGGAAACTCACTGGTTATTACAACATTAGTTAAGAATGGCGCGAATTAGAACATTTAGTTTAACCTCATTCTTATTGCTCTTATAATAGTTAAATCCGAATGACGCTTAAAATTGATTCCGCATACTACAGATAATTGGTTATCAGAACTTAAGTTGAGAAAGATATAAAATGTCAATTAAAATCCGTTCTTACAACACGCAAAACAGTTAAGTGACGCATAACGTTGATTCCGCTTGTTACTAATGACAACTAGTTATCACAACTTTATTTGAGAAAGACACGATTATCAAATGTCAGTTGCAACGCGTAAAACAGTATAGCGACCGAATGACACATAAAATTGATTCCGCATGTTACTAATGACAGCTGGTTATCACAACTTCATTTGAGAAAGACACGAATATAAAATGTCAGTTACAACGCGTAAAACAGTACTGTGACCGAATGACACATAAAATTGATTCCGCTTGCTACTAGTGGCAACTGGTTATGACAACTTCATTTGAGAAGGACACGAATATAAAATGTCAGTTACAACGCGTAAAACAGTACTGTGACCGAATGACACATAAAATTGATTCCGCTTGCTACTAGTGGCAACTGGTTATGACAACTTCATTTGAGAAGGACACGAATATAAAATGTCAGTTACAACGCGTAAAACAGTAGGGGAGAGTGGGGTCAATTGTAACAGGGTACGATTGTAACAGAGCAAATATTTCGAGTGTCGGGTTCTAGATTCGGTTCCTACGTGGCGCACTAGGTGTATTTAATAAATCTACATGTACACCCCTGCTGGCAACCATTTTTATGTACTTTTGAAAGAGTTATATCACAAAAGATATTTTCACGCTACGTAAGTACTTTTTTTGGTGTTAGAATATTATATTGTAACATAGTAATTTTGTTTAAACAAATAAAAATTATTAACCGAATATGTAAGCGGACACCTTAATTAACATTTTAAGAAAAAAAAGATTAGTTTTGTTAATTAACAAGCATTGTTTTTAACAAATGAAGCTGAAATGGCGACTTGGGGACGATTGTAACAATAAGTAAAGGGACGACTGTAACAGCTGAAAATAAATAATCTTATGTTTACAAACCATTACTTAACTCTTTAAGAACCACCAATAGTTTCCTATATCATTTATATTATGTTGCATGTGCATTATTTTATTTGTCACCTTTCACAGCATAAATTAAAATTTTTAACCCCTTAAAGTTAAAAGTTTAACCCTTTAGGTCTCTGCTCATTATTATTTTTACTCCTAAAATATCACTACTATTTTGATCAATAAAAAAATATATCACAACTATGATAATATGTATAATTAACTATGTTTTAGTTGAATTTATGAACTGTTACAATTGACCCCGTAAGTGGGGACAATTGTAACAAGTGCACGACTGTCAAAAATTGTTAATAACTAATATAATAACATTTAAAATAAGGTATTTATTTTTTTTTCTAGTAGAGGATAGTCTACTTTACTCGTCTGTCAATTAATACTAATAATATATTGGATTTTTTGTTAGTTAAAAATAGTTAAGCAAAAAATGTTACAATTGACCCCACTCTCCCCTACTGTGACCGAATGACACATAAAATTGATTCCACTTGTTACTAGTGGCAACTGGTTAAACTTCATTTGAGAAGGACACGAATATAAAATGTCAGTTACAACGCGTAAAACAGTACTGTGACCGAATGACACATAAAATTGATTCCGCTTGCTACTAGTGGCAACTGGTTATGACAACTTCATTTGAGAAAGACACGAATATAAAATGTCAGTTACAACGCATAAAACAGTACAGTGATCGAATGACACATAAAATTGATTACGCTTGTTACTACGACAACTGGTTATCAGAACTTTATTTGAGACGGACACGAATGTAGAATGTCTGTTACGACAGTAAAACAGTATAGTGACGGAATGACGCAAAAAATTGATTTCGCTTGTAACAAGTGGCAAATGGTTATCACAACCTCAGCTAAGAAAGATCCGAATATAAATTTTCAGCTACTACACGCATAGCAGTAATGTGACCGAATGACGCTTTAAATTGATCTGTAGTGCGAAAAATTAAATAAGTTTAATTATATTTTTTTCACTTTTATTTTAACCAGTTCTTGTGGACGCAAAGAAATTAAATAAACATTTCTACAAATGCTTATTTATTATGCTATGCATGATTGCTTTTAATTTTGTTCTAAGCATTTCCAGAATCTAAAGTTTTGTCAATTTACTGAAACGTAATATCCTGTGTAAACAACCTAACGATAAATAAACATTGTTTGATATTTATTCATGGCGAGGTTAGGATTCATGGATTTGTCACTTAAATTGAGGAAATGCAGACCTAATATTTACAATGCTGCCGTTTGCTTTGGAACAAATTAGCTGATGATTTATTTATTTTAGGGATGTTTTTCGAATCTTTTTCGCCCAGGAGAGTCATATACTGAGTAATTTTATGCTCTTATTATGCTATTGAGGAGAATTGATTATCCTATAAAACGGAAAAACATTTTAAATACTAAAAAAAAAAATCATTTAATTTTTTTTTTATTAGTTTTAAGAGATTACCTCTAGATGAAAGTTATTGAGAGTTTTTTCACTTATAAAAATAAAATTGCCACAATTTAAGTATTCTTATAATTCGAAGCAAAGCTTCAATAATTATAAACTATCCATGCCATCTTTCCGTAAAGAATTATCTGAACTTTGAAACGGACAAAAAACTTAAATATTTTAAAGAATATTTAACTTTTTTAAAATTCGCCATCTAGACGAGATATAAAAATTATTAAAATCAATTAATAGAACTTAATTTTTGCAAATTTTTATGAACCTAGGCAATGCAGCGACGGAATAACTTTTCAAGTAATAATCGTAAACCCTTTTTTCAAAACTGTGGTTTTTATTCATTTTAACTTTTTGCGCTGTTTTCAAAATTAACTTAGAGAAGCATTCTTGAGATGAACAGAACTTAAGAGAACACTATATCACGGTCGATAACCTGCTGAATACGGGCTTCTGGAGTAAACTAAGAAGTTCTAAACGCTGAAAAAATGTTTTCAAAATATCCAAATGTAAGCAACTTATGGCAAGATTACTTAGAATTACGCAGTTGGAGCAATAATTTGTTTGCATTTTGATATTTTTTTCAGGATTTTAAGCTTTATGGTTTACTGTAGGTTTAACCGACCTCACTATCTTCTATACCTGAGCCGCGATGGCTCAGGAGATAGAGCGTTCGCCTTCCAATGTGTCGAACCGGGTTCGAATCCCAGTCGATACGAACTCCGCATCCGGCTTGCACTGGCCACATCGCTGACGTGAAATATCCTCAGTGGTATACGGATCATGGGTTCGAGTCCCCTTGCCGTCAGACTAACCGTGGGAGGTTCTCGTGGCCCCCTCCATGTAACGCAAATGTGGGTTAGCTCCACCGAAAAGTCCTCCACGAAGGCAAATTTCTCCCAATACTCGATCCAGGAGTTCCCTTGTCTTTCGGATTGGGTTCAAACTTACAAGGCTACGGAGTTGAGCATTAGTAGTCGTAAGCCCGTTAAATTGGGTCGGCTGTTCAACGACGATTATAAAATGAAATAAAATAAAATCTTCTATACCTTAAATTTTAAAATACCAATAAAGGTAAAACAGAATTTGACACGAAAAGTTTCTCCCGCGGTCTTTTTAAACAGCCATGATTAACTGTTAAAAACTCACAACAGTTAGAAAAATAGCATGCAGGGTAGTCATTTAAAAAAAAATGGCCTACTTACTGAGCGGCCTTTGCGTTGAACAGATCAAGATGAAATTTTAGATATAAATATTCAGAGGTATGAGCTCGAAATTCTGTGAATGGCAGTAAAGTGATGCTTACGGCTTCAGTTTTAGGTGCAGAAATTCGAAATTTTTAAATAGAATTTTCGAATTTTTTTTTTAGTCGCAAAATTTTCAAAGGGACAAAAAACGGGAGCTCTATGAACGACCCATAAAAAGCAGCAATGCGTTTGGCCAAAAAGCACACAATCGTGGTGCACGAAGATAATTTGAATATGAGAGTGGTATGACAACAATCACTGATGACAATACAGATCGAACAAAAAGGAAAAATTCTTTTCAATCACAAGTTTCTTACATGGGTACCATCACTGGCAATTAGACATTGCNAACAGCAATCCAATGACGCATAGAATTGATTCTGCTTCTTGCTAGCGATAACCGGTTATCACAACTTCAGTTTAGGAAGACACGAATATCAAATATCAGTTAAAAACCGTTCAACTCGTAAAATAGTAATCCAATGACGCATAGAATTGATTCCTCTTCTTGCTAGCGTTATCCCAACTTCAGTTTAGGAAGACACGAAAATCAAATGTCAGTTAAAAATCCTTCAACTCGTAAAACAGTAATCCAATGGCGCATAGAATTGATTCCGCTTCTTGCTAGCGTTATCCCAACTTCAGTTTAGGAAGACACGAAAATCAAATGTCAGTTAAAAATCGTTCAACTCGTTAAACAGCAATCCAATGACGCATAGAATTGATTCTGCTTCTTGCTAGCGATAACCGGTTATCACAACTTCAGTTTAGGAAGACACGAATATCAAATATCAGTTAAAAACCGTTCAACTCGTAAAATAGTAATCCAATGACGCATAGAATTGATTCCTCTTCTTGCTAGCGTTATCCCTACTTCAGTTTAGGAAGACACGAAAATCAAATGTCAGTTAAAAATCCTTCAACTCGTAAAATAGTAATCCAATGGCGCATAGAATTGATTCCGCTTCTTGCTAGCGTTATCCCAACTTCAGTTTAGGAAGACACGAAAATCAAATGTCAGTTAAAAATCGTTCAACTCGTTAAACAGCAATCCAATGACGTATAGAATTGATTCTGCTTCTTGCTAGCGATAACCGGTTATCACAACTTCAGTTTAGGAAGACACGAATATCAAATATCAGTTAAAAACCGTTCAACTCGTAAAACAGTAATCCAATGCCACATAGAATTGATTCCGCTTCTTGCTAGCGATAACTGGTTATCACAACTTCATTTGAGAAAGACACGAATATAAAATTTTAGTTGCAACACGTAAAACAGTACAGTGACCGAATGACACATAAAATTGATTCAGCTTCTTACTAGTGGCAACTGGTTATCATAACTTCATTTGAGAAAGACTACGAATATATAAAATGTCAGTTGCAACGCGTAAAATTGATTCCGCTTGTTACTAATGAGAACTGGTTATCACAACTTCATTTGAGAAAAGTCGATGTAAATTTTCAGTTACAACTTGCATTGCAATAATGTGACCGATTAATTCTTAAAATTGATGAAATTTACCCTTCAAATTGATCTGTAGTCAAAGCTTACGAAATATTAAATCATTTTAAATATATTTTTTTCACATTTTTTAACAATTTTTTGCGAACGCAAAGAAATTAAATCAACATAGCTTCAAATAGAAGCTATGTTGAAGCTATGCGAGTCAGCTTCAACATAGCTGTAGCATAATAAATCATTTGTATTTATTATGCTGCAAATGATTGCTTTCAATTTTGCTCTACGTTTTTTTTTTTTTTTTTTTTTTTTTTTTTTTTTTTTTTTTCAGAATCAAAAGATTTGCTAATTTACTGTAACGTTATATCCTGTGTAAACAACCTAACGATAAATAAACATTGTTTGATATTTATTCATGGCGAGGTTAGGATTCATGGATGTGTCACTTAATTCGAGGAAATGCAGACCTAATATTTACAATGCTGCCGTTTGCTTTGGAACAAATTAGCTGATGGTTTATTTATTTTAGGGATGTTTTTCGAATCTTTTTCGCCCAGGTGAGTCATATACTGAGTAATTTTATACTCTCATTATGCTATTGAAGAGAATTGATTACCCTATAAAACGGAAAAATATTTTAAATATTAAAGAAAATCATTAAACTTTTTTTTAAAATTCATTTTAAGAGATTACCTCTAGATGAAAGTTATTGAGAGTTTTTTCACATATAAAAATAAAATTGCCACAATTTAAGTATCCTTAATTCGAAACACAAAGCCATAATAATTAACTATCTATGCTATCTCTCCGTAAAAAATTATCTGAACTTTGAAACGGACAAAAAACTTAAATATTTTAAAGAATATTAAACTTTTTTTACAATTCGCCATTTAGACAAGATATGAAAATCATTAAAATCAATTATTGGAACGTAATTTTGGCAAATTCTTATGAACCTAGGCAGTGCAACGATGGAATAACTTCTCAAATAATAATCGTGAACCCTTTTTACAAAACTGTGGTTTTTCTTCATTTTAACTTTTTGTGTGCTGTTTTCAAACTTAACTTAGGGAAGCATTCTTGAGGTGGACAGAACTTAAGAGGTCGCTATATCACGGACGAAAACCTTCTTGGCAAATTCATTACCCCTACATAAGTACAAATTTGAAATTTTAAGTATTGAAAAAGTAAATTCAGGTCAACCTGGAATAAACTAAGAAGTTCCAAACGCTGAAAAAAATGTTTTCGAACGAAATACCCAAATTTAAATGTAACTAATGGCAAGATTACTCAGGATTACGAGGTTGGAGAAGTAATCTTGCAATAATTTGTTTGCATTTTGATATTTTTTCAGGATTTTAAACTTTATGGTTTACTTTAGGTTTAACCAAACTCACTATCTTCTATATCTTAAATTTTAAAATATCAATAGAGGTAAAACAGAATTTGACACGAAAAGTTTCTCCCGCAATCTTTTTAAACAGCCATGAAAAACTGTTAAGAACTCACAACAGTTAGAAAAATAGCATGCAGGGTAGTAAAAAAAAAAAAAAAAACTTGGCCTACTTACCGAGCGGCCTGTGCGTTGAACAGATCAAGATGAAATTTTAGATATAAATATTCCGAGGTATGATCTCGAAATTCTGAGAATGGTAGTAAAGTGATGCTCACGGCTACAGTTATAGGTGCAGAATTTCGAAATTTTCGAATAGAATTTTCGAATTTTTTTTAGTCGCAAAATTTTCAGAGCATGCTATAACCTTTGGAAGGACAAAACGGGAGCTCTATGAACGACCCATAAAAAGCAGTAATGCGTTTGGCCAAAAAGCACACAATCGTGGTGCGCGAAGATAATTTGAATATGAGAGTGGTATGACAACAATCACTGATGACAATACAGATCGAACAAAAAGGAAAAATTCTTTTCAATCACAAGTTTCTTACATGGGTACCATCACTGGCAATTAGACATTGCACGGAGAGATTAGACTGTGTGCAATTAAGACGAGCGTAACATAGCTTGAGGGATGTTTGCTTCTCTCGTTTAATCTTTCAATTTTGACAAAGTTTGTGAATTGCACTTGTACACTCTTGATTCGAGATATTCCCAGAACCAGAAATCCATAGGAGTGAGTTTGGGGGGATCACGGTTGCCTCGGAAATGGAAAATGGCATGAGATGACACGATTGTCAAAATGCTGTTCCAAGATCTTTGCGAGCTATCGTCGCAATATGTCAAGGTGTGGTGTTCCATCTTGTATATTCAAACAATGGCATTTAGTGCATTTCGTTGCAGCAATTCTGCCATCACGTAATTTTGCAATGTGACTACACACCGTGAACTTGCCACAGAGCATGTTACAAATCCCATTGGCGTCTCTCAAAGAAGTACGGACCGAGAACAATTATGCATGAAATGCCGCACCGCACAGTGACTGACGTTATGTAAGGATAGTGATAACACAGCATGCGGATTCGTATCTGCCTAGTGCAAGCAATTTTTGTTGTTGACTTTGCCAATTAGGGTAAAATGAACTTCGCTCGTCCATAATATGTGAAGAGGCCAGTCGTTATCGTGATCACATCTAATATTAAAATTCATTCGCCAAGTCAACACGCTGTTGGTGGCCCCTCGCGTCCTACAACTGAACAAGCTGGGAGCAGTAAGGAAACGTTTGGAGTTGTTAAAGAACTCTTGATTTTGATATATCTAATACCCTCTTGTTGTTTACTTGTGTTCTGACGTCACTGTTTGATGCACTTCAATGACACCGACCTCAGGGACAGTTTGCCATCCGTATATCTGTCGATAACGGGTGCTGCTAGTTGTTAATTAAATCATTTATTAATTAAACCAGTTATTAACTAAATCACCCAAAGATTGCTGAGAAATAGAGGCCACGTGTCTGTCGATGATTTCGGCGGTACATAAGTTTGCCCCGTTTTTTATGTATTGCTCGCCAAAAAGCGTTATTTAGTTATTTTCTATTAAACTGTTTTTTGCAGTGTATATTAATTAACTTTTTAGGTGTTTAGAGCTTAGTACTAAAAATTAGTGAATAAAAGGCAAAAAAGATTATTTAAGTACTTTGGGGAGAGAGATTTCTATTTACCTAAAGAAGGGGGCAGGGGTAAATTGATTGTTACATAGTAATGTAGCAATCAATTTACCCCATACATAGTAATGACATGGTAAATGTTTAAATAAATAAAGGGAGGGGTCTTCCAGTTAACTGAAATCAATTTACTTGCTTTTTGGGATTTATTTCTATTTATTTATAATTCATTTCTCTTTTTAAATTTTGTACTGTTTTTTTTAATTTACTTTTTTAACTTATAAAGCTGTTTTTCGCTAATTATTTTCATTAATATTTTTTTAAGAAAGAAACTTAATGTTTCTTTTAATTTTTTGAAACTTCATTTTTCCATATTTATGTGGCTTCGATTTTTTGTCGTTCCCTTAACCTCAAATCTTAGACCTTTTTTAATATCCTTTTTTTTTAAGTTTGAAAAATCCTTTAAATTCAAATATATATCGTGGTGAAGTTTTTGATTGGTAATAATATTGTTTAATTCTTAATTATTTTTAGATATTTATTTTAAAATGTGTTAATATCATGTTATTTTTAATTAATTAATTTTTTTTCGTTTTTAACACATTATTTTATTTTAAAAGTAAGAAATCATGTTGTACGCTACATTAAATAAATCCAAGCAATACTAATCTACATTATTATTACTTCATAAATATTACTACATTATCTTATATTTTCAGTACCGTTCATTGTTTTCTTCATACAAGTTCTAAAATCACTATTTATTACCAATACTCAGTTGAAATCTTTTATTTGTGTTCTTGCTTTATCTAATATAGTAAACAATTTTAAGTAATTGCTGATGAGTAATTGAACTGATGTCTGTGACGTTTCATTGCCTTGAAATCATGAAATAAACGAACCCTTTTATTTATTGTTTGTGTAAAGTTATCTGGAATAAATAAACATCCGCTTTTAAGTGCATTTTTGTTCGGTGTACTTTTCATTTTCGGCACAGCTCAAATTGCGCGTTTAAGACAATGAACATACATTATAACATATGTGTGTTTAAATATATGGACATAGCTTGAACTGCGCTTTTGAAAAAGTAGACATCTAAGCTCGAAATGCCCGTTTAAGAAAATGGTCATGGATTTTGGCATTAAATACTGTTATTACTAAAGCATTTTGAAAGAATTAGATTTTTTTTTCAATTCCTGTTTATAGAATTTTAACCTCTTTAAGTACTAGTTTTTTTTTTTCAAAAAAATGTATAGTGTAAGTTTTTTTTTTTNTTTTTTTTTTTTTTTTTTTTTTTTTTTTTTTTTTTTTTTTTTTTTTTTTTGCGATTTCAGTTGTGGGGGATGACTAGGGAGCATTGGTGCGAAAGTTATTAAAAAAAAAGGACTGTTCAAACAAAGTTTAAACAATTTGATTACAGGTTGATTTTGAAGTTCGAAAAATTGAAATCAAATTAAATCAATATATCAATTAATAATGAGTAAATTAAATTACTATATCAAATAGCTAATCATCAAAATACACAACGTGGCTTACTCGAGAAAAATGCTGAATAGTTCTGTCATCTATGGTAAATAAATTTAATTATAATCTAGCCCAGTGTTTCCCAACGTGGGGCGCTCGCCCCACAGTGGGGTAAATTGATTGTGAAGGAGGGCAATTCAAAAATGGACTCGACATGAGTTTTAACCTTTTGCTCTGGGCCATTTAAATGCAATGCGAGATTTCGGTGACAAAATCGAAAGAAAAAAGCAAATTCTTAAATAATTGCGGTCAATAAATATTATGTGACTTAGGGATTTTTTAAGCGACAAACCTGAAATGAAGTATCTGTTTACAGTCGATGGTAAAGCATTTGTGAGTTATTTAGCCAATATCTTTGAAAAACTGAATATATTAAATAAGAAACTTCAAGGAACAAATAAAACTCTTGTTGATGCAAAAGCGAAGATATTTGGCTTCATTACCCTTATTGAGTTATGTCAGAAATATATTAACAACAAAAACTTTGAACAGTTTCATTGGCTCCAAAAATGTGAAGTAAATGATACCGCTTTACTTGTTATTGTCTATCATCTGAAAATTCTATCGGCTGATTTAACAGAAAGATATTCTGATTTAAAACAAATTTATTTTCCAACATGGATGTTGCAGTCCATGTTAGTGGATTTGTCTGATATATCAAACATATCAAGAAGAACTTGTAGAAATGCAAAATGATAAGTCAGTTAAAACTTTAATATGAAAGGAGTGATGGCATGGATTCGTGAGGAAACAGAAAACAAATACGTAAATTCAATCAAATGTGCAAGAAAACTATTGTTACCGATTCCATCTTCATATTTAGCTGAATGTGGATTTAGTGCTATAAATGATTTTATTGGTAAAAAAAAAAAGAAACTGTCTGGATATAACACAACGGGGAGACTTGAGACTGAAGCTAACCAAATTGGAACATAAGATAAAATCTACGTGCAGCAAGCATCAAGGGCAAAAATCTCACTAAATAAAAATATTAAATTATTATAGAAAAATCTTTATTTAAAATTATTTCGAATTTGAATTTTAGTTTTACATTATATGTTCTGAAAATTTACTTACTTTGTTTCGCTAACAATTTCTTAAGTTTTTTAAGTGAACAATTCGATTTTTTAATATTAAAAATTATGTATATGTTGCATAGGGGGCATAAGAATTTTATAAAGGCTTGGGTGGGGCATGGTACAAAAAAGGTTGGGAAACACTGATCTAGCCTCTCCATTTTTCCTAGAACGGATCTCAGACTGGCATTAGAAATAAAATAACGCGAGATACAAGATTACCCGTTGATACAAGATTTTTTACAATTGTTCTGAAGTTGAAATGTCTGAGGTGTAAGGTTCGATTCCCATTGTAATCTTGGATGTATCTTTATGATCTTTCTATAATTTGTGCTGTTTGTTCTTCAATTTAACAAAAGCGTACAATCGAAGAGGTTTTCTTAAGCAGTGATGTCACCATTCCGCCAAATGCTCTGTAGAGTAGGGGTAGCCTGTTCGAATCCTGCACAGTTATTCTGGATTCATCTTTGCGCTACCTAAATTGTGATATCTTTTCTTCAACTTGACTTGGGCTTTTAAACCTTTTTTTTTTTTTTTTTTTTTTGAGACGGAGTCTNTTTTTTTTTTTTTTTTTTTTTTTAAAACGAGCTTGCAGCATATGTATGTGTAACTATAAAAAAAATGGCTGTAATAAAATAAATATTTGTCGCTCTCTCTTTTGGTTGAATTATTTTCATGACACCTTTTATTGAATTATTTTTATGACAGAAATAAATAATCTATTAAAACTTCAACTAAGAAATTTAATAACGTAAAAATATTTCTTTCGAGAGAAAGAGCTAAGGGAAAGTAAGGAGAATCGCAGAAAACGCGAAGGAAATATAAAAGTCAAAAAAATCCGTGTCCATCTCTTACCTGTATCGAAATGCCCTCCTCAACTTCTCAAGATCATAATAAACGTTGATGGTTGGCGCGTGCGCACTGCTCCCCTTCCGGAAGGGATGCTGTGGGATCGTGGAAGTGAGGAGCTAGAAGAGGAGGAGTGAATCAGTTGTTGGGTCACCTTGCATCGAATAAGGAGTCCCGCATCACTCTCTGCGATGGCTGCTTGGGGATACGAAGAGCAGAACGGTAAGAATTTTTCCCTTCTCCTTAACACAAGGGCAGGTGGTTGGAATAAAATATACTTCTTTAAAGAATGTTTTTTATGTACAGAAAAGCAATCGATCATCTTACTGTTTGTTTTAGACATGTCTTCAGTCGAAATTTGATACGAAATGTTTGCAATAATTGTTTGTTTGTAATATGTAATGATATTTGTAGCAAATTTTGTTTGAGGCACAGGCATACTGATAAAATAGCTTTTTGTTGCAGAGAAGAAAAAAAATTATCAAAGTTTTATACAGAAAAGTAATTTTTCATAGCAATATTTGTTTTGGACGTAATCGTTAATTTTAATTTGCTACGAACTATTTAATAGTGCAAATTAACAAGTAATGTTACTTATTTATTATTAATTGCAATTTTTTTAAGGTAAACGAATATTTATAAAATGGTAATTAGTTTAAAACACTTTTATTTTTTATTAAAGTTTTATGGAAGAGTAATTTTTTCATTTCACTTTGCTTTCGGAATGTTTTCAATCGTAATTTGCTACGGAATATTTGAATGAATAAATGAATATGTAATGATACATATTTATAATTCGTTGCAAATTTTGTTTTAGGAAAACTAATGCTTGTTAAAATGGTGTTGTTTATAAAATTATCAATGTTTTTCATTAGAATAATTTTTCATTTCACTATTTGCTTTCGGCATGTCTTTTATCGTAATTTGTTACGGAATATTTGAATGTATAAATTAATATGTAATGATGTCGATTTATAATTGGTTGCAAATTTTGTTTCAGGCAAACGAATAACTGATAAAATAGTATTCTTTAAAAAATTAATGTTTTGTTTAGAATAATTAATATGTATAATTATTTTTAACTATGTATAATTATTGATAATTTAGAATAATTATTTTTAATTTCAAAATGTGTTTTTAATATTTATTCAATTGTAATTTGCGATGGAATATTTGAATGTATAAATTAATATGTAATGATATTTATTTATAATTCGTTGCAAATTTTGCTTCAGGCAAACGAATAACTGTTAAAATAGTTACGTTTAAAAAAATCGATGTTTCGTTTAGAATAATTTTTCATTTCAAAATTTGTTTTCGACGTGTCTTCAATCATAATTTATCTACGAAATAGATGAATGCATAAGTTGATATGCAATGATACATATTTATAATTGGTTGCAAATTTTGTTTCAGGCAAACGAATAACTGTTAAAATAGTATTCTTTAAAAAATTAGTCAATGGTTTATTTAGCATAATTTTTTATTTCAAAATTTGTTTTCGACATGTCTTCAATCGTAATTTGCTACGAAATAGATGAATGCATAAGTTGATATGCAATCATACTTATTTATAATTGGTTGCAAATTTTGTTTCAGTTGTCCAATAATTTTTAAAATAGTATTGTTTAAAAAATTTTGTAAATGTTTTATTCATGAAAGTAATTCGTCATTTTAATAATTGTTTTCGATATCGCATCTTCAATCGTAATTTACTACGAAATATTTGACAATGTAAGTTAATATATTAAGTTATTTTTATTTATTATTCGTTGCGAATTGTATTTATTATTCGTTTCAGGCGGGCGTATAACTGATTTTGTTTAATTTTTTTTTATCGATATAGAAGCAGTTTATAATTTTATTACGTGTTTTCGGCATATCTTCAATCGTAATTTGCTACAAAATTTTTTACAATCTAAATAAGTGCTTATCATTATTTGAGTTTATTATTTATTGCAAAATACGTTTGAAAATTATTCTAGAAAACGTATAAACCATTGTAAAAGTATTTTATATTATTGCGTTATAAATTTATAAATATCTTTTTTAAAAACTCTTTTCTTCTTTTTTTAAATATTATAAGGTTAAACTTATGTACAATTGTATTAAATATTATTTCTGTAACTTAATTATCCGTAACACTTTCTACGTATGTCCATATTTCGGTAATTCTAAAAATAAATTAAATAATTCTAAAAAATTTTTAAAAAAACCTTTTTTTCTGGATTTGCATGAAAAGGTTACGAATAAAATGTTGCGTGTAACTTCTAAAAATTGAGTTTACATATCGTCGCTTATTTTGCAAGTATTATATTCATTTACATAAAGTTTATCTTAAAATTGTTGAAAAATTTCCTTATGAAATTTTTGAAGAAAGCTAATAATTAATCATAAATCATTTCAAAATTTAATCATTAACTATGATTAATTATTATCTTATGAGATGATTTATGATTGCCTTCATTATTTGTATTTTGTTATTATTTTTTACATTTTTTTTAATAAATATGTAATTGTTCTGAATATTTTATTTTCTGAAAATTACTTTATTCCGCGATTGTTTCTTGAAATTATTCTCCATCTTAGAAATGAAATTTGTAATATTTATCATATTTTGAGAAATGCTTCTAAGTAAATACTTTATATCACTATTATCAACAGTTATTTTTTAATCGCGTAAAACTCTTTAATTTTTGAAGAAGTGTTTATGCTACAACCAGTAACAAAATTTTCTAATTTTGCCTTATGCAAGCCGTAATGATACATAAGAGGCCAAAGGCTCTGTCACAGTACCATCCACCGATTTTTCCCCTAAAAACAAATAAGCTAATAAAATAAAACTAGAAAACCAGTCCAGCTATAATTAGGCTTCTAAATAAGTGTTTCATAGACAGGGTGCGTAGCATTTTTAAAAAGTGCTTAAAGGTGCTTATTTTCGTTTTTTAAAAGCCCTTAAAGGTGCTTTCTTCATTGGGTGTTTTTAAATAGTGCTTAATTTTCCCTTTTCCAAAATGATATTTTTCCTTTACTATGTTGAATTTTGCTTTGAATTATGCAAAAAGACACAGTTCACATCTTTCTATTCAACGTTTTCACAATTAATTCAACCCCAATCTATTTCGGCGTATTGTCATTCCGTAGCGTATGAAAACGCCATTCATTTTGCAGGATTCAAAATTTCATAATTTTTGACAATTGTCAAAAACAATGCCAAAAGTTTTTTTTTTTTNTTTTTTTTTTTTTTTTTTTTTTTTTTTTTTTTTTCTGACATGACGGTTGAAACAAGATAAAACCGCCGATTGTCAAACACTTTCCAATCCTACCTAATTACAATATTTTCTTAAAGTGCTTAAAAATATTTTTTGAATTTTTGAAAAGTGCTAAAAGGTGCTTATTTTTGTTGAATGAATAATTTGGCTACGCACCCTGATAGAGTGTTAAGTTTCTTTTGTGTTCACTTCTCTGCTGGAATGCCATTTTAATACTGCTTTGTCAAACAAAAGAAGAAATTATGTTTACCCTTTCCAAATAAGGTTTCTGATTGAGAAAATGTGTTGCCTTCTTATCAAAAGAAAATTCTTTTTATTTTCCTCCGACCTGTCATTACTGTAATGGAACAAATGTGTTTCTCTTTCTACTTTTGTTTCTGATAAGTAAAGGTACATCGATATCCTCAGTTTCACGCTATTTTCACTAACTTCTGATGATGTCACGTTATCCAAATATGTTTCCTCTATTTATTTCCGACTGAGTCTTAAGCAAACTGTCTTGAAATAATTCTAAATAAATACAGGTTAGGATGTCGTTTATCTAGAATTGCAGTAAAGGTCCGTTACAACGACAATCTACTACTGCAGATGAATTAGTCGTGATCGTTATAAGGAAATTATAAAATACTAGTGGGTTCAACCCCCTGTTCGCTGATGCTCCCTATCCCCCGAAGAGTGATATGCAATTTTATTTAGTGTGCTTTGAAAACAATGCTCGCTTCATTAGCTACTAAGTTAAACAAACACCTCCTAGAAGAGAGAAGGCCTCATCATGGATCAATTTAGAAGTCTGACGAACGAACATAAACTGTTCAGTGGAGTTAAAATAAGAAAGATAGCTACTATCAGATATCGTTTGAACTACTGAGTGATCAAATTTCTTGTTTATGGTAACCCGCGCTGAGGGTTTCTCTCTTCTAGGAGGTATTGGTTAACGCTGTTTTTCGAAGCTCTAAGGAAAATAAAAAAGTAATAGTTTAAATGCCTTACACTTGAACCAATGCGATGATTTTTAAACTATATATATAATCTTGCCGTGAAGAAATATCTGGGCTTTAGAACAGACAAATAACTTAAATATTTCAAAATTTATTAAACTTTTTTTTAAAAATCGCCAATTTGGCGACATTTTTCCATTTAGATGAAAATTATCAAAATCACTGCCTATTCTCAATTTTTGCAAATTTTTATGAGCCCAAGTAATGCAGCATTGGAGAAACTTATTAAATATTGAAGAGTTAAAGCAAAAAGCTTTTCATTTTCACAAAACTGTTACTTTTCTCCATATTGACGTTTAGCGCCATTTTCAAAATAAGTGTAGACAGCGCTGGATTTAGATAGGCTAAACTTGACCTAACAATAATGAGTAACAGCTGCAAACTTACGGCAGTTTTAAAAATAGCATATTATTTGCAAAAAAGCATCATTTCGTATTATGATTGAGCTTTCGAAAAACAGCCTTACACCCGCTTGAAATGTGTTCTAGCCTAAAATTTGCATCTTTTATTTTTTATAAGTTATTAATAAGTAATTGAAGTAAAAAAATTATTCTTTTACTACATTTTTGGACGTGTTTTAATTAAAATAAAAAGCTATTGAAAAATCGAACTTTAAAACTCAAATTTATCCTTTGGAATTTTCACGCTAAAGTTTTTTTTTTTTTACGACCAAATATTTAAATTAGTTTGAAAAACGATTAAATTGAATTTGTCATTCTTCTTATTTTGTCTAGAATGTAAAAGATTGATATAACCTGACCCGCAATTCGTTTGTTAAATTTTCAACTCTTTAAAACGTTTATTATATATTTTTTTCTATAATAAACAGCTCATAAATATTAAATGTGAATTTAGCTGAAAAGTTGCTTTACAAATCCAGTCAAAAATCTTTTATATGAAAAAGTCAAACAATTTTAAATGTTTTACAAAACTTCAGAGGACAAGAAAAATGTAAAATAGATTTCTAGAAGAACTATTATTACATCAACTGAAATATGAATTACATACAAATTTAGAAATATTTAAACAAATTTAAATTTTTTTTTCGTCCTTCAGTCATTACAAAACTCTACCTTCAAGTCCTGAATAGATACTAAAAGAAATACGATATATCTGCGCAAAATCTTAATACATGCTTTCATTTTTAAATTTTTTAAAATATATTTTTTTTAAATATTGCTTTGTTAAAAGAATAATTCGTTGAATATTAGATATGCATTTTTTTTTGTGTGAATTTATAAGCCCCTAAATTATAGTTTATGTCACGAGAACTAAAGAGCATTTTAGCTTTAAAAATGTTACAAAAGCTTTAAAAATAATTGATTGCGTAAATATCCTGAATGTGCCTTATTTTTACAGTCAATCGAGCCTTTTCAAAGCTTGAAATAACAGCAATGTTTGGCACTACCTGGCTCAGAGTGTCTCCGCCAATAGGGAAAAAAATGAAGGAACATGCTAAAGCATAAAACAAAATGACCTCTCTATTTAAAAAAAAATGACGCCATTTAAACAATCAAATCAGTTTTTATTTTATTTAAATTTTGATTTCATAATAATTGGATCGAAATGTTTAGTGTTTTTATACTTTTGGTTCCATTAACAAATCTCTCTTTATTCAAGTGGAGCGGATTTCGAGTAAAAAAAATAAATGGTGCCTGATACTGTTTCATGAATTTAGTTTTCCTTTTAATAAAAAAGAAAATCAATTTTTAAAATAATACAATTTGCAATTATAAATATCCTAACAAAGATACTTTTATAGCATTTAAAGATTGTTTTACTATCGGTCAAAAGTAATGTTATGTGTTTTTAACCCATTAATGTCAAGTATTATATTTAAGGGACTGTTTTAAAAATTGTGCATCAAGCTCATAAAATATCGATTCAATTTATATTTAAATATTCAATTCTTTTAAATAAATGAAAGGTGGTACTTCAAAAAAAATAATAATAATTCTGGCTCCAAAATAGCTTTTCGTCAAACGAAAGGGATTTTTCAAACGTTACATGAGCGAGCTATTAAAAGGGAATGATGATTTATGAAAATTTTTCCTGAAAAGGACGATGAAAGGTATGAACGACGCCTACGCAAGACCGCATAGCAAATTAATAAATAAAAGATTAACAAAAAGTTCGAAAAGAAATTATTCTTGGAAAAATGTTTAATTTGAAATCAAAGTTAAATTCGGGAAAAGTGAAAATTGGAACGGAATTTTATAAACTCCCTTTGAAGTCAAAACGTAAATTTTGTTTTTTACAAAATAACATATTTTACGTTAGTTTAGTCTTTAAATCCTTTAAATTAGATTATTTCTGTATAAGTCAACATTAAAGTAAAAAGTAAGACTGGTGTAGGTGGTACTTTCTTACATAATAAATGGAAATTTTAATTTGTTTATTTTGCTGAAAAAAATGAGTACAAAATACCCGCAAACATACATACATAATATTTATAGGGCAGCTGGTCCGCTTAGCTATTTATTTCTATTCAATAAATATTTTAGTAAGTTCCATCGTTTGATTTTTTTTCTTTGAGTCTACCATATTATAAGAATTTGATTTTGTTGCTGTTCATTACTCTCATAAGCGTTACAAATTCATTTTTAAAGGATTCTTCAAGAGTTACTTCTCCGAAATTTGATGGAAAGATAGAGACTTTAGAGCATTTAATCGATTAAAAACAGAATCTTTTGAAATGTTCCTTCGGATTATTTTTATATTTATGTTAGATGTTAATTTATGTTAGATGTTAAATTATATTAAGGATGTTTGGTAGGAAGCATCACTACGATTATTTCCAATTCCTCATCCCTCCTCTTATGAATATAACTGCTCTTTTTCTCAAATCGATTTGCACAAAAGTGAGTTCATAATTTTGTTTTATTCCAATAAACAAAAAATTATCGAGTGATTAAAGTTTTTTTTTTAATAATTTTATTTAAATCACAGGCTCCCAACCTGAGAGTCATCTCATACCTCCTCAGTAGGCGTTGAAAACCTCCAGGGGAAAGTGGAGATTTCTAGAGCAGCGGTTTTCAATTTTTTTCCGCCACGGAACCCTAAATAATCAACCTTCTATCGCCGGAAATCCGACTTTCTAATTAAAAATTTATTATAACGACTGTGAGTGCATTAACCTATAAAATACTACTTTATTTTTAAAATATTTATTTTGAGGAATGAAGATTTAGGTTTTATATCCGATAGCTAAATTTTTAGAGAGTGTGCTTAAATTTTTAGCCTACTTATGAATTTGAATAAAATTAAATAAGCAGGAAATAAATAAAATAAACTCCGAATTTGGGTTCATTTCAAAATGAAAACTAAGGGAACTGCTATGAGAAATAAGAGTTCAAAATGGTTATTAAGGAAACATATTTCTTTTATTACAGAATTTAGTTACTTTATTTTGATTTGAAAAGCGTGATAGGAAATACTAATGCAATGTTTTATAAATGCTTGTTCTTTTTCATTATGTGTTCAGTTCAGTATGTTGTTAAATTTATATTTTATTTTAAAAAATACCATTTCTATTTTATTGGCATTTTACTAAGATTAATTTCATAAAGGACACTCAAAGATTAAATAAATTATGAATTATAGATAGAATCTAAATGTAATGAGAGGTAAAATTATCATCATTTGTTATTTAGAGTTCTAACTGGCGGAACCCCTTTAACTCTTTTATGGGACCCCACTGAACATCATTTGGGAACAGCTGTTCTAGAGGATGGGATGTGTAAATACTTATAAAGCAGACGTGATGGCATCCAAGGAGATAAACCGGGTTTGAATCCCAGCGATGGCTGGTCGATACGAATTCCGCATCCGGCTTGCATCGACCACAGTCCTGACCTAAAATGTCCCCAGTTGTAGACGGATCATGAGTTAGAGTCCCCTTACCATCAGGCTAACCGTGGTTTTCCTCTCCTTGTAACGCAAATGCGGGTTAGTTCCACCAAAAAGTGCTCCAGGAAGACAAATTTCTCCCAGTTCTTGATCCAGGAGTTCCCTTGTCTTCTGGATTGAGTTCAAAATTACAAGGCTACAGAGTTGAACATCGGTAGTCGTAAACCCAAAATTGGGTAGGCTGTTCAACAAAGGTTATAATGTAAAATAAAAATACTTATAAAACGAATTTTTTTTTTATCGAGTGCCACTTTAAAATTAATATTTTATTTTGCATTGCGAAATCATTACATGTTTAACTCTGCATAAATTCCATGGCATGGTATTAAAACAATTATTAATTCAATAATTTATTGAAGAAAATATTGCTAATCAATTTTATTGATATCTTATGAACCAATCTAGTGAAAATAAAACTTTGCTTGTTGTGCGCAATTTTTTTTTCGTTACAGTTGGAAGTGACATAAGTTTTTTCTTTGAATAGTTTAATAAATGTTTTCTTAAAGATTTTTCAAGAGTGACGTTGAAAAAAAATTGTCTTGCTAAGGAGATGGCAAGTTAAGAAGAAAAAAAAATCCTGAAAGTGCCTTGCTTTTTTTTTTTTTTTTTTTTTTTTTTTTTTTTTTTTTTTTTTTTTGCAGTCAATCATGCGTTTTCAGAGCCTGAAATAACAGCAATAACATACAATGTTGGCACTTCTTGGTTCAGAGTATCTCCATCGATAAAAAATAAATAAATACAAAATAAAGAATGAAAAGGCATGTTAAAGCATTCAAACAAAAAAATATTTCTGTTCCCCCCAAAAAAAGAAAGAAAAAGAAACGTATTCAACATATGATTTAAATCGTTGATCCTGCCACACTGGTCTTTAAAGCTACTTGATATTTACTTATTACAGTTTGTATGTCAATTATTGAAATACGTTCTTCGTTCCTTCTGTCCACTAGTTCTTTTCTCAGAGCGTTGAACTTTTATGAACGGTATTAAACTGAATTAAGCAAACTTGTTTAACTTAGTAACAGGTGAAATGTGGGTGCGATTTCTCTACCTATACCGCGTTCGTGTTAAATGTATTTGTATATTTGCCAAAACACACACTATTATTTTATTATTACACCTAATTTTCGGTGGAATATACTGTATAAACGATTTATTATACTTATTCCTGCATGTATGGAAATAATTAATCTCCAACTCTTTGACGCAGAATTTGTAGCAAATATATTTTTTATACTTTTTATTATTTTGGGTTTTAATTTAGATCAAAATAAGTATTTAGTATTTTAATAAATTATAATATAAAATACCGCATGAAGTACCGATGTCTTTTTCTGCATTTTCTAATTTGCACTTGTTAACATGAGATTTAGATCTAAGAGAAAACGTTATTCATCATTTAAATTTCTTTAATTTGCAAAATCAGAAAAGGGAAAAATCAGTTAATTAGTTTGATAAGAATCGTATAGTAAGAAAAAACATGCAGTTGTAGGTGTGCTCAAAAAAAAAAAAAAGTCCACTCAGAATAACTTTTGATCTAATGATCTGATATTCACATTTCAGGACTCAATCTTAATGGCTCATGGGGGTGATTTCAAATATGCTAATTAATAAGGGCAGATGAAATTTTAAGTTACGAAATCAGACACGAAAACGTACTTTCTCTGAATAAATATAATTTTTTTTTTCTTTTACTGATTCAGGTTTCTGACCCTCAAAATATAGGGGGTAGCTGCAATCTGGGAAATATAGTTGGTCCCAAAAGTTTGGTCAGGAGAGTGCTTCAAAGTTTGGGCCCCTTAATGTTATTTTTAATTTTTGCTTATTTCCTTAAAACTTGAGAACTTTTTAAGCGAATTAAGAAAATTTTGCACACAGTTATAAAATTCGTTTATCCNCTTCAGAGCGTGTCGTTAAAAAAAAGTATGTAAAAATATCACACATGGGTTTCATCACCAAAACTACTTCAAAAATTTCAACTTTTTTTTTTTGCTTTATTATTGCAAAGGGACCTAGAGCAAAATATAATTTAAAGATTTCACCCTTTCCGACATCGTATTTGAGTGCTCTAGAATAATTAATTTTCCAGTAAGTGAAGTGATCCTAGACTGGCTACTTCCAAGTAAGCCAGTTCGGGACCACTTATTTCGAAAACATTATAGAATTTTAGAAACGTAAAACAATTTCCTACACGTTTATCCAAAGATGATTCCATACAAAAAATATCCTTTATTAAATATTTATTTTTTATTTTATTTAATAATAGTAATAAAAAAAAATTTTGAATTGTAAAAAGTTTACACTTTTTTGCATCATTTTAAAGAATGTGATTTTACATGGCAAATTTACAAAATTTGAGCAAAATCGGTTAAACAGTTGATAAGATATCGAAATTTAAGTATCTGACTTTTTTGAAATTCAGTTTCTCAGGAACTATTCGACCGATTTTGCTGAAATTTTCTATTTTGTCATGTAAAATTAAATTCTTTAAAATGATACGACAAACTGTATACCCTTACAATTCAAAATCTTTTCAACATTATTAAATAAAAAATAAATATTCATTAGAGGTTATTTTTTGCACGGATCTTTCGATAAACGAATTTTATAATTGTGTGCAAAAATGTTTTAATTCGCTTAAAAAGTTTTCCATACATAACGAAATACGCAAAAAGTAAAATTAACATTAAGAGGTGAAAACTTTGGAACGCTCTCCTGACCGAACTATTGGATCCGATATCCGTCGAAAAATAGGTATGTTCATTCAGAGAGAGTACGTTTTCGTGCCTGATTTCGTAACTTAAAACATCGCCAGCACAAATTAATTAAAATATTTGAGATCATCCCCTAAAACCATTAAGATTGAGTCTTAGACCCTGAATATCTGATAAGTAGTGTAGAAAATTGGTGTAAAGTGTAGAAAATTGGTAGCATTAAAAAACGTGNTTTTTTTTTTTTTTTTTTTTTTTTTTTTTTTGTAATGACTATATTTTTTTATGTTGAATAAAAAGAAAAATGCATGCTCCTGGCTCGTCATGAAATAACAAAAATTAATTAAGAATATGCGAATGCAAATTGGTTGTTTTTAAGCGTGGTCTATACTACCTTGCAATTAAAAAACCACCGTAAGCGACAAAAAATTCTAAATCGAGATTTTTATATATTAGGCATCATGGTAAGCTACATATTCCCCAAAAAATTAAATTAAAAATAAATTTTTGTTTTATTAGATTTTTGAAATTCTATTTTAGTGTTCGTAGCATTAGCAATAGAAGGAAAAAAGTTGTCAAGTGCGAAGCACTTAGGTTGTTTTTTGAATTGCGCCACAGTATGGAAGAATGTTTTCATTTACTAAAATTAAAATCACCAGCTATTTCATTAAAAAAAAAAAGCAGACATTCTTTTCCATAATTGGTATTTTTTAGCGTCGTAAAAAATCGCCTCTCCAAGAAATATTTGCCTGGCACAGCATGGAGCAAGAGATGTAAATGTTTTCCTCTAGAACGACTTTTGATTTTGATTAAAATACCAGCGTGTTTTGACTAGTTTTTACCAAAGCAAGTTTTCATCGTCAAAAGTTGTTCAACTCAACGTTCTTTTTCTTTCTTATTTTGCTTTTAGGTTGCCGAAATCAGATTTGAAAATTGTCATTATATTTAAAGAAAAATGGAATGTTATGCTAGAAATACTGCTGTAATTGTTTGCTAAAATTTTACCTAGAATTTACCTTCAATTTTTATCTAGAATAAAGATTTTTAATCACAATTGTAAGAAATGTGAGAACCATGGCGCAGCATTACGAACTGTTTAACTATCCAGTTCAGTTGTCGTTAAATATACAGGATGTCCCGTAATAACCGTCTTTGACATATATTTTTGGAATCGTTTTGAAAATGAAGTTAAAAGTTGCAATAAAAAATGAATTAGGAGTTCCAAATTGATATTTAAAGGAGGAAGAAACGAAAAAAGTATCGAAATAAATTGAATTACTTGTGACGAAGGCGAGTTGATAACCTAAAAACCAGTTTGATTGCGAGATTAGACTCTTTTTTTTTTATCCTCTTTACCTCTCTGCTTCCTCCGACAATAGAGCAAGTTTTGATGTTTTAATTTCTGCCTTCCTCAGTAATGATTCGGTAGATTGTGATTGTAAATTTCCATTGCTTATTTGTGACCTGTAACCTGTTCAGGACCAGCAAAATGAGATTGTAGAGCTTTCCCAGACTCGCAAACTTCGAAGGTATACGTATTAAAGAGTACATGTACCTTCTAAATCGAGATACAATACGAGTACAAAATTAAGATCACTTCCGAATGATCATGGGCCGCTGGAGTCAGAAAGAATTGTCTAGTGTTTGATGCCGTAGGCCGTGAAGGGAAAATCACATATTTGTTGTGATTACTGTCTTTTGTCTACTGAAAGGGATAAGTGATTCTTTTGGTTCCGTTTTTGAAAAGAATTTTAAAAGTACACATTAACTGATACAACTTTGTAAACTGGCCGTGTCCTACCATATTATGTAGTGCGAAAGTGCCACGACCTGACATTTCTTAACCCGTTAACCAGATCAAAAGTATTACGACCAGTGGTCGGAAGAACTACATTACTATTGTAGTTTACTATATTTACAACTACTTTGTTAGAAAGTAGCTACTCTACAACTACATTTTTTAAATGTAGTCACTAAAAACTTCTTTGGAGTTGCAGTGACTACTGCGCAACTTTAAGGAACCGAACTCTGCTGAAGAAATTAATTTTTACATTATGCTTAAAATGGTTTTGAATAAAAGAAATTGGCTTATATTAAACATGAAGACTCATTTAGAAATATTTATTCATGTTTACTCAGGCAAGCCTAGAGTAAGCCATAAAGTTCCAATTCCTGAAAAAAATTTCAAAATGCAAACAAATTATTGGAAGAGAACTTCTTCATCTTCCCATAATTTATTTTAATTTTAAAATTTAAAAAAATTTCTATTCAGTATTTAAAACTTTATAGCTTACTCCAGGTTTGTCTGAACGCACTTTTTCTGGAATTAAAATTTCAAATTAGTTATGTAGAAAGGGGATTTGCGACGAAAAGTTTTTCACGTGGTATGACGTCACACTCACACGTCACGTCCTCTTAAACACTTAAATGGCATTTAGATGTTTTTAAAATTCTGATAATATTCTTCGGAACTTTTTGAACTAGCTGTTTTTATGGTTTTGATTTCAATATGTTGCTTGCCATCTTTTTAAATGTTCGATAAACTAAAATATATCGTGGTTTAATATTTGACGCGTGCGAAATAATGTTTGTTTTATAATTTTAATCATGAAACTTCAAATAGTTTTCCCTTCACCTGCAAAATTTAATTTACTTCCTTATCTCGCAGGAGAAGCAGATCTCATTTAAGAAGATAAAAATTCCACCTTGAAGTGTCTGGCTGCGCGCTTTCAATATTAAATTTTCTCCCAATAAACTTGCGAAATATTCTGCCTTCCATCTAAAAATAACTTGCAATAAAACATTCACGAAATATTGCTGGAGAGAAGTTGGAATTTTATGAACATTCTTTCTTTCTCCTTTTGAATTCCTCAGTTTTATGTTTCACTGTTTAACCCCGAATAATAAAACTATTGATATCTTTAATAATAAACATGTAATAAAATGTAGATATCTAAGTATTCTTTTAGAGCTAGGGATATATAAAAATATAAAATATATTCTTAATCATTAATCTTAACCCTTTAATGGGCCCTTTATTTCTAGTAAAGGTAAATTAAAGTATTTTTGGAATTGAAATTGTTTTAAGAACAGTAATTGATATATAAAAAAAAAACTCATTTAGTTTATAAAAATGCCATTTTTTTGGTGGTAAATATATTTAACATGACCTATTAGGAACTTACTGACTTTTATTTTTCTTTATTTATAAAATAAATTCCTTAAATGCTACAAACTTCAAAAGGAATTATGTATTTTATAACTTTTATACGTTTTTTAAAAGTGACAAATGGTTACCAATTTTATTCAAACTCACTTCAAGAAAGCTGAAGTTCTTGAAAAATGAAAACCTAAATTAAAAGTTGTAAAACGTGGTGGTAAGTATACTTACCACGGCCTTAAGAAGGGTTAAATAACGATATACACCTATTATGTATCTCTACCATTATCGATAAAAAAAAATCATCGAAGGCGATTTTATCGCGATAATTGTAGACAACAGAAAAACGTTTTGCGTGGAAATATATAAAGGAAAAAACTCAACTTTCACTACAATGTTTTACCCTTTAAGGACATGGGCAATTTTTATTGTTAGTAAAATTATGTAAGAAAGTTTTTGAAATTTTGTTCAAAATTTTGGTAACAAGAATATTGTGTATCAACAACCCTGTTATATGAACAGGGTTGCCTCTCCATAGGGAGAACAGGGAAAACCTGGAAAATACAGGGAATTTAAAAATCACCTAAAATAACAGGGAAANAACTTACTGACTTTTATTTTTATGTATTTATAATATAAATTCCTTAAATGCTACAAACTTCAAAAGGAATTATGTATTTTATAACTTTTACTTTTATTCGTTTTTTAAAAGTGACAAATGGTTACCAATTTTATTCAAACTCACTTCAAGAAAGCTGAAGTTATTGAAAAATGGAAACCTAAATTAAAAGTGGTAAAACGTGGTGGTAAGTATACTTACCATGGCCTTAAAAAGGGTTAAGTAACGATATACACCTATTATGTATCTCTACCATTATCGATAAAAAAAATCATCGAAGGCGATTTTATCGCGATAATTGTAGACAACAGAAAAACCTTTTGCGTGGAAATATATACAGGAAAAAACTCAACTTTTACTACAATGTTTTACACTTTAAGGACATGGGCAATTTTTATCGTTAGTAAAATTATATAATGAAATTTTGTTCTAAATTTTGGTAACAAGAATATTGCGTATAAATAATATAACAGGGTCGCCACTCCACAGGGAGAACGGGAAAACCTGGAAAATACAGGGAATTTAAAAATCACATAAAATAACTGGGAAAATGCAGGGAATTTTGTTTCTTATTTTTGTCTTTTAAATAATAATGACCACTCAAAGCGTAATCTATGGGATATTTAACCATGATATTTCAGCTATACTAAACTATTTCATTTACTATAGCATTATTTGAGTATGTTCAGCTGTTTTTTCAACAATTAAAACTAATAAATATAGTTAGCCCAACAATAGCTCGCACAAGAGCCCAGTAATTGTTGTTTTCTCTTAATATATTGAGCATAATATGTACAGGAAAAACACAGGGAATTTTTTTTCCAGATTTTAGTGGCAACCCTGTATAAATTAGTCAGTTTAAAAGATATGATTAAATATCGATATTTTTGACCATATATATCGCGATATTCTATATTGCCCTAGCACTATCAGTCACAGAGTGCGCTATTTAATGTTATATTTCGTTTTGCTGCCCTAAAACTGTAAGACTTAGAAATTTGAAACTACGAAGGTATGTAGAAAATTGTTAAGTGTGCAAAGAAGAAAAAAATGGGCTACTTTGAACAACTTTTCATCTAATTATCGGATTCAAACCCCATTCCGATGCAAGGCCAGTTCCCTGAGCCCTAGACAGTTCGTTGCCGCATGACTGTTATTATTAACTGAAATATAACTTGAGCTATTAAATGGATTAAATTAAAATTATTAACTGATAAACTTGCTTGAATTAATTTCTAAAATAACTAAAAAGAAGCATATGAGATTAGATGCTCATTCATATTAACATTTACATTGAAATTTTGAAAAAGATAAATTTAATAAAGAATTACATTGAAATTTTTACATTGAAGTTTTGAAAAAAATTAATTTATTAAAGACAGAACCACTTTTCCCTGTTTGAATCGATATGTTATCGATATATATAACGTTAATGTTTAAAATTACTTCTCTTGAATTTCTTATTGTGCAACACAATCTGTTTTTCTAAGTTTAAATTTATTTCTTTTTAATTATAGTTTATTATTTTTAAAATCTAGGTTATCGTTTATTTCGTTACAATTTTATTTTATAATCGTCGTTGAACAGCAGACCCAATTTTGGCTTTATGACTACCAATGTTCAACTCCGCAGCCTTGTAATTTTGAACCCTATCCCGAAGACAAGGGAACTCCAGGATCAAGTATAAATTTTGCTTTCGTGGAGGACTCTGATGGAACTAACCAGCACTTGCGGTACATGGAAAGGAAAACCACGAAAACCTGTGGTTAGTCTGACGAACTCTATCCCAGGATCCGTCTACTACTGAGGATATTTTACGTCAGCACTGTGGTCGGTGCGAGCTGGGTGAGGAATTCATATCGATCAGCCACTGCTGGGATTCGAACCCGGTTCACCTCATTGGAAGGCAAGCGCTCTATCTCCTGAGCCACAGCAGCTCTTTCGTTACGATTAACAAAATTCGCTTACATAACATTATATTAGCAAAACATTATTTTATAATCAAAACAATTTTTGCTTTTTTGAAAGCATTTTTTTTTCCAACAATGAATTTTAATACTTTTTTAAAGAACTATATTAAATACTGAACTATATAAAGAACTAAATACTCTTTTTAAAAAATTTATCGAAAAATTTGCCTCGGGATTACATAGATAAAAAAAAATGTTTTTTTTTAAAAGAACTCGATTTGTTAAGCAAGACACTTATTTGAATTAGTCTTAGTTGTTTGACAAAAAAGAAAAAAACTCATGTCAGGGGATTCATTTTTTAAATTTAATTTTATTTATTTTAAATTTAGAATCAGAAATACAGCGCTGAGGCAGCTAGACTAAATGTACGGTCTCTATTCTTCTATTCCGGTATATCCATAGACAAATGTTGAATAGAATAATGATCGTGTTCGTCTTGTCAGAGAGCTGCCAATTACAGAAATTATTACAGCAACAGTTTCCTCATTGGACTAATTGTCTTTCCTCTTTGTATCCCCAGCAAATAAAATTTCAAGGATTTTGCGGTTCGCTAAACGCTCATTAATCGATGCTGTAACATTAAAACAAGAGCATAAAAATCTGCTTGCGGAGTTGAAGTGATGGTACTTTCTAATTTAACAGCCTTTTTTATTGTTTTTCTCTTTGAAAAAAATTGCAGATTTGTCTCAAAATAATTATTCCGCCGAATTGATAGAGATTATTTACGGCAGTAAAAATTTTGTTACGAAGTTTGGAAAGGTTTGACTTAACTTTTATAGAAAAATGTTTCGTGAGGTAATTAAATTATGTTGTAGTCATAAAATAAAACCACCTGATTTAGAGTTTTAATTAACTTGAAACGAATGTTGAAATGTATTTTAAATTAATGCTCCCCTAAAAACCTGTTTTCGATTATTTGTATTTTGATTGAACAAGGTATTTTTATTATTTTGTATTTTTACGATGTTATTACAGAATAATTAGCTAACTATTGCTATTATTAATTAATGTAATAGTTAATAAAATTATTAATATTATTAATTACATTTTTATTAATTAAAATCATTATATATAAACTTCTATTTTTACTAACTTCGTCAAACTTTGAGGTCTCATAATGTTGTCCTTCACATTAATTAACATTTATTTATTAACATGTAATTAACATTTTGATTTAAAATTATTCGCCATTTTTAGGGTATATTTCGAAGGGTATTTTTTCTTTTTGATGGAAATAATTCGCATTTGCATTACACGGAAAAGGAAACCGCGAAAACCTTCAATATTTAGCCAAACGGTAAAGGTATATTTACCCAGGATCCGTCTACCATGGAGGGTAATTTACGTCAGCATTGTGATCGGTGCTAGCCGGGAGGTTAATTTACAATCCCGCAACTTTTAACGACTCTCTCTTTTTTTTTCGTTTTTATCTATTTATTTATTTATTGAGATTTGTGTCTCTGCTGTAGTTGGTCCCAATTGCAATTTTTTTTATTTCTTTTAAAATTTGTTACGTAAACTAAAAAAGTTGAAAATAAATTTTTATCAAAGAAAATGCCAAAAAGTTTAAAAAGCGCTATATTGACAAGAGCACAGCCAGGAACAGAATTCTTATCAATAAATTATCACTGGGATTCAGATCAGACATTATTGGGAGGCAAGTGCTCAATTCTCTGAACTATTGCCACTCAATGTGGGCAGAGTGAAAGAATGAACTAGAATTTTCAATGATTTGGAAGCAAAAAAAAAAATTCTGGATTTAAAAAAGAAATATATATATATATGAAAACACCCTTGAATGAAAAAGAATCCTTAAGTCTCAAACATCTAAAATCTTTATCCCTAAAAATCTAAAGAAAATAATGCTTTGAAAGAGCAAAAGAGATTAAAAAAAAAGTGCAAATGTCATCAAAATACAGGCCTTAATTATGAGTATGCAAAATATTATTCAGAAATATTGACTCCTGGATTAACATATACTTGCATGCCTGATTATTCCTCTCACAGCTTTTTATTCTAAGACACGTCAGTGTGAAGAAGAAAAGGTAAATTAAATCATGAGAGGAAAATTGCAGGCGAACATTATGCAGCCATAAGCAGTTTTCCTGTTAACCTTTATTTTTTTTTTCCTTCTCCTCTCTCGTCTCCTCCCTCCCCACGAAGAACACCCATATAATAGGATTTATACGATGGAAGAAGTGATGAGCTCAGGATTTTCACTTTGTTCTGTTTTTATAAGGTGTCTCGCAATGCTGCTGCTTTTTATTCTTTCCTATCCTTTATAAAAATTGTCTATGGTTCATCATTAAATAATGGATGTGAAGAATATCAGATTTTTAACTCTTTTTTTTTTTACCCTAAGAATTAAAAAATCGATTTTAAGCACTTTATTTCTGATCGATACTGTTTTTTTTATTTTTTATCATGTGGCTTTATTGGAAATCAATCCATATATTACAGGCAACAAATACAAGAGAGAGACTAAGTCTGATATGTATACTTGAACAATAAGAATACACAACAATAAAATTTTTTTAACCCTCAGGTTTAAAAAATCTATTTTAAGCACTTTATTTTTGATCGATACTATTTTTTTAACATGGTTTAGTTGGAAATCAATCCATATGTTATAGGCACCAAATACAAGAGAGAGAATATAAGTAATATGAATACACGAACAATAAGAATGCTCAAAAATTAAAATACGTGAACAATAAACAAGAACAGTGAAAATTAAGGATAACAAAATTAAAGTGAACTACAGTAAAAATCAATGTCAGACAAATGGAGACAGGAATGTCCTACAGAGAATTCATTATACTTCTATCATCCCAATATAACTTGAGAATATCGCCGTTACTTTGAGATACATTATCGAGTGCTGGGCATTCGATACTGTTTTAAGTGCATGCATTTTGCACTGCTTTATTTATTTAAAAATTTTAATGGCAGATTCTGTCTCTCAAAACTTGCTTTTTATTACTACTTACTAGGGGGCTAGGCCCCCTGTTCGTTATCGCTCACCAACCCAGATGATTGCTGCTCAATAATTGTTGTTTCTTGGCACAAAACCGTTGAAAATATTCAGCTAAATATATATGTCCTAAAAAGAACACCTGTGCCACCACATGCCGCGCTTAAATATTTCTTTTATGATACTATTAAGATGTATTAGCGAACATAAATTATTCTTTTTAAATCTAACGATCAAAGAGATCGTGGGTTCGATCCTCTAGGGGTCATACCCATACCACAAATCATACCTCTAGGGGTCATACCCTCAAATCATACTGATCCTGGAGTTTCCTGATCTTCTGGATAGGTTCAAAATTACAAGGCTGCGGAGTTGAACATTAGTAGTCGTAAACCCAAAATTGGGTCTGCTGTTCAACGACAATTATAAAATAAATAAAATAAAAAAAATGTTGTTAATTGTAAATAAGAATTGTTTTAATTTCCATTTGAGTAAGCCTTTGTTCGGAGCGTTCTGCAAATCCGTGAGAAAGGAATTTTGGACCTAAATAACAGATTTTTTTTTCAATGTAGTTTTATAAGGTATCGGTAATTGCTATTTTTCTCTAGGTCTTCGTGAGTTTATATTTTCTACATAAAACTGGTAAAATAACCGTTTTTTTTACTATTATTATTAGGATTGTAGCTAATTTCCCCTCTCCCGACTAAATGTGCCTTAACTTCATGACTTAGTGCATAATTCTACTTATAAATTTTTTTGTAAAATTATTTAATTATTTTTTTCCGGTATTTTCCTCTGTTTTTTTTTCCTGGTTTAAAGGTACCTATTTTTAGGTACATGTTCTTTTGCCACCTTTCCCCGCTACCGTCATAAATCTTCTTTAAACAGTTTTTTTTTTTTCTCTCACTATTTCGTTCTATAATAGTCATCCTTTTTATATATATTTTTAGAACCCATGTCTAAAATGAAGTCAAAATACACATTAGAATTGTAAATCAACATTTAAGCAGGAAAAAAACAAACTTTTATCGAAATCTGCTCTGAATCACTAGTGAGGAATGCAGGGATGACGAAAATCAAAAACAATACGACTACCTGATGAAACTTAGATGTGTTTCGATTAATCGCCCTTCAGCTTCTCCGTCAATCAAACTTGGTGTTGTTAGTTTTTTTCAGTTGTGATTCGTTAGACTACGTTAAAATTTATATTCTTTCCTCGCTTTAATATTAATCAGTAATATAAGAAGGTTATTGCTAAAAAACTTGTTTAAAGTGAATCCAATGACTATTTTAATATTCTAAGAATTAATTCATTTTTATGTTGCAGTTTAACTTTCAATTCTATTTTCTGAATATGAGTTTATTTCATTACAAATTTTTAACATTTGTTATATCTAGTATCATTTATAAATGTTGTATCTAGTGTCAATTATAAATGTTGTATCTAGTATCATTTATAAATATTGTATCTAGTGTCATTTATAAATGTTGTATCTAGTATCATTTATAAATGTTGTATCTAGTATCATTTATAAAGGTTGTATCAGGTATCATTTATAAATGTTGCATCTAGAATCATTTATAAATGTTGTATCTAGTATCATTTATAAAGGTTGTATCAGGTATCATTTATAACTGTTCTATCTAGTATCATTTATAAATGTTCTATCTACTATAATTTAAAAATGTTGTATGTTGTATCATTTATAATATTATTTATAAAAGTTGTATCTAGTACCATTAAAAGGTTAAAAGTAGCTGCGTTGTTAAATACACAGAAATAGAACGATTTGGTAAATTCTACATTCACGAACTTTGACTTAAAATTTCTAATTATCTGTGTTTTTATGTTTACAAAAAGTTTACTTATACCGTAATTACCATGTCAGTAAAATTAGGTATGCATTTGAGCAAAAAAAAAAGAAACAAATAAGATCCCGAGATTAAAAAGTCAACACTATTCGAAATATCCCAACTCGTGAGTTCCAATGGTCCTGATGTATCTTAATCTTCTCATTCTTCCCCTTCTTTCTGATATTTTTCCTTCGTCAGACATAGTACCTAAATCTTTTTATTTTGATGGCATAGGACTTGCCACGGCTCTTCCATTAAGCTTTATATTTCATTTTTTAACTGAATGACACTAATGATTTTTTGTGTCCCCATCATTATTGTTAAACCTGAAATAATTGAAATGTTTTCCATAACTCCATTATTGTTATTATTAGACCTGAAAATGTAAGAAAATGCATTATAATTTTCTGAAAAGTTCCTTGTTTCTTATTCATTCGAACTTTTTTTAAAGAGCATTTTATTTATTTATTTTTTTCATCAGGTCCTGACACATGGCCTGAAAAGTACCCTCATGCAGGCGGTCAACACCAGTCTCCAGTGGACATCATATCAGATATCGTCCAGTCCAAAGAATTCGATCCTCCTTTATCCTGGAATTATGGATCGGGAATATGCAAATCTATCGTGAACACGGGCTGCGGGTGGAGAGTCGATGTCCAGGGGAATTCAGGTCAGTAAACTTGACCCCAAGTATGTAGCCTCTATTCCTCAGAGGAAATATAAGATATAGAATATTTGAGATAATATTGATTTCCAGATCGTGATATTTTATGCTTCTAAACTATTTATTCTGAATAATTTTTACTTATTTTTTGTATTCTTTATCACTGAAGCAATTCAAAAGCAAAATTCCATAACTTTTAGAAAACACATTTTTACTTTAAATTGATTCAGTGTTTTCTGAAGAAAAAAATGGCTATTTTTTACTCAGACTATTTCAACACCCAACTCCCATTAATTGAAATTTTTATTTCATTGTGCATGTGTTCACAGTGTTATGAAAAACTCTGCCTTTGTAATAGTTTTTGTAAAGCAGGGTGTTTAGTAATGGCCGCTCTTAATATATTTGTTTAGAATCATTGTAAAAGTAATGAAGGCACATTCAGCGTTGAAAATTAATATTGAAGTGGGGGGAAAACGAATTTCCAAAACTCGAACCATTCGTTGAAGTCTGAAAGAGCAAAAAAAAAGAAATAAAATTATTTTAAAAAAATCGTTAATTTGTTTTGTAGGATTGGATAATGCGTCCATATCAAATTGAACCAGCATGAGACATCGTTTTCAAGTTAACTGATTTTAGATTATTTTAATCCATTATTTGCTCTTACGTACCTCAACATTGATTTGTCAGTGTTTGAAAATGATTTTTGATGTTTCCTATTAATTTGAGACCCCAAATTTTGCATAATTTTGCCGAATTTCCAGCTTCATATTTGAGAAGAATTCAAAAATTATATATTAATGACAGAATACCCTGTATAATTTGTGTAAACATAACTTATTTCCTTTGTTAATTTGGCCTGGGTTATTTATTGCCATACCGAGTTTTCAGTGATTGCCCTGATACAAAGGGTTCTGTAAAGACCACCCTTAATGTGTGTTTTTAGAAACCCTTGTCAAAAGTGTAAGCAGCAAAGTATGTACCTTGGAGGTCGCAAATTTGTTGTTGTTTTCGTGTCCATGGTTGTTTGTGTTGTCGTGTTCGTTTTCATTGTCGTGTCCGTTTTCATAGAACATCGAAGATCTGTACGATTGCGGCCGCCTCTTGACTTATATATATTTCAATTATAGAAAAACAAAAACTTTATCGAAATCTGTCAAATCACAATACAGAAAGGTTGTAATAAACAAGATTGAATGCGAGAAGAAATAGAGGAGTAGAAAGACGATTTTTTGAAACACCGTCAAGTTTCAACTTCTCAGACAGGCTCGTCAAGTTCAAAACAGGTTTGCTGTTTTGATATTTATTACATTCGCCTTCCTCTACTATAAATTGTCAGATTTCGTTAGCGTTTTTGTTTCTTCCTCTCTTACATATTTGCGTTTTTGTTTTCAATTTTGATAAGGATTCTAAAATTGCACATGAAGGGTAACCTTGATGCAACTCCCTGTTTATATTTTATAGAACCTTATCAAAAATGAAGGCAAGATAATATACAAATTGGGAATATCAATATTTTTGCGAGTAAAGATTTTATCACATTTGACAAACTGCTGAAGAAGAAAGCAAACATGATGAGAGAGAAAAAAGCTTCAACAGAACATAAAAAACCTGTTTGATTTCTGAAATATTTTTGCGACAATCAATCAAGTTTTGCATACCCGACTTCCTTATTTGTGATTATTTTAGATCAGGGGTTTCCAACTTACATGAGGCCGGGGGCCGTAATTGAAAACACCAGTCAAATGGCGGGCCGCAATTTTATCAAAATTTTATGTAGGACTCTTTTATGTTTGAAGGAATGTTAAATATTACTATCAGATTTTTATCATGTTGTACAAAGCGAAAGTATACAAACTAAAATAAAAAGTATATTTTTAAAAATATTTAATTGCATATCAAAAAATTCTGGCTACAATAACTTTAATGTGCACCTATGTATCAAACAATTAATGTGAAACAGATATCAAAATGTTAAGATATAAAACTTAAAAGTATTTAAAACCCATATAGATTTTCTACGAAAATTGTGCGCAAAAAAAAAACAACTAATATATTTCGGCTCGCGGGCCACACAACTTGCTCACACAACAACTTCGGCTCGCGGGCCGGATGAGGCCCGCGGGCCGCCAGTTGGAAATCACTGTTTTAGATTATAGCATTTTTAGTTTTTTCCTGGCTTAAATATTGTACTTCTCAACGTATTTACTTTCTTTGCCTTCTTTTTTAAAAAAGAGTTCTAAAAATAAACATTCGGGATTGCTGTTAAGGCAATATTAATAATGGATGGCTGACTGAATGTAAACAATAACAAGCTTCCTAAAAGGAAATTTAGAAAACTTCCGGTGTATTTCTCAGCTTATGTTAGGCTTACGAGGCGATGTTAGAGCAAGCTTAATATTCTAGGAAGTTTCATTATTATGATTTTTGTTCTAATTTACGTGAAATGTTACTATTCATAAGAGGGTACTGTAATTTACAAATTCTAACAGGTCATGAGCCTAAAAACATTTAAGAAAATCAGTTTCACAATATAAATAAAGTTTAAGGTGTTCGATGTTTTGTGTATTATCCCTTATTTAGCTATATTTGTGTAAAATATCACCGTTTGTGTTTTTTGAAGTAACATCAGTACATCATAGAATGCTAGCGGAGTTTTCCGAGTTTTTTTGTTAATTGATTCGTTAAAAATCAAATTGAAAGAGCGTGTTATAAGGTAAACGCTACAAGTATAATAATATTGGATGGCGTCCTTTTTCTAGCTTAGGCGTAAAAATCAATCTGACGTAGTAAGCAGGAAGTCTTCCGACGAATTTTAACCCCTAGCGCCATCTGTTCTTGACTTTGCACGATCAGCCATTCATTAGTTGTAGATCAAGTGCAAATCTTCAAAGCTTTTAATAATAAATTTCGAAGAAAAAAAATTTTTAAAAATTATATCAATTTTAGACTAATGAATACTATATTACTTACAGCTATGGTTAGTCTGACTCTGTTTGGTTATAAAGTTTGAAATCATGACCATAATTTGTTATTTTATAATTGTATTTTTTTAAACAAAATCCTTTTTATATTTATTTATTGTGTTGCAGAGCTTAGAGGGGGCCCCTTGGAGCATACCTATGAGTTGGTACAATTTCACTGTCATTGGGGTAATGACAGCCATTGCGGGTCTGAACATGTTGTTGACGGCAAATCATACGCTGGCGAGGTAACTTTATTGTTTATTTACAAATTGCTGATTACTTTACTTTTAAAACTAAAATTTCAGCACTAATTAATTATTTACTATAACTATTTAATTTTCTCCGTGATTGATTCATGAAAAAAAAGCCTATTTTTAAAAATAAAATTTGTTCTTGGACTGTGTATATTTTTCATTCTTTTAAAAAAAGACCTGAAATTAAATTGGAAGACTTGATACAGTTAAAAAATACGTCCAAATTCACAAATTTTTAGTAAAAGCCAAATGAAATTTAAAACGTCTATAGATTTTTTATTGTCCAGCTACCAGGAGAACTCCTTCAGTCTCGCGTGTTCGCGATTACTTTGCTAAGGAAGATAAGCCACTTACAACATTAAAGGAAGATAAGCCGCACAGTTAAGTTTTTCGATGGTTTGCGTTGGAAAAATCAAGTCATTTAATAGATTCTCCCACATTAGAAAAAGTTTCTCTCTTGTTTCTACTAGATCCTTTCAGTCGGGAGGAGTTTTCGTGATAGTTGATGAGTTCATAGTTTTTCCTTGCTCTATTTTCACACAAGAGAGGACTGATTTTACGTTCGTGACCAGTTCTGGTCCTAATTTCACTTACCTTGTTATTGTACAGCCTCTCCATTACATTGTACATCGTCTAAAATGTTCTTTAGATGAAAATGTAAATACAGTGTATATTTTTTACTGGAAATAACTGATTTGTAATTATTTTTGATTACCTCGCATCGATTTTCTAAAATTCACTCTTTAGTTGAATAACTTAACGTATTTCAGTAGCACATAACGCATAAGAACCAATTACGTGTAGAGAAGATATACTCTTATTGACACTGGCACCCTTACCATTTTGGAGACATTTTTGGCAGAAAAAAGCCTTACCTACCTTCCGAAGTTACGATTTTCTAGTTGCATTAGAAAGTGAGAAGCCCGAGTATTCACTATTATTTTGCTCTTCTATGAAAACGATACGTGATGAACCGTTTCGATTTAGACTTATGAATCAATCACTTTTTTTTGTTTTCGCATAATTTCATCCAAAGGGGACAGCAAAAAACGATCAAATTTGCTGCACACATTTTATGTGCATATGCTGCGAAGGTAATGTGTCTAGCACAAAAGAATAGTTTTAGAATAATGTTGTTGTATTCCTTTTTCCAGTTGCATTTCGTCCACTGGAACAAAGAATTGTTCACCTCATGCGCTGAAGCAATCGCTTCCCCTAAAGGATTGACTGTGATTGGTGTCTTTCTGGAGGTAAGTCATGCTTAACAAATTATGTTTTCAATAGTTAAGAGATTTCGCACTTTTACTTTAGCTTCCGTACGCTCACGTGCGTACAGATTGAAGCAACTGAGTATGTTCGTGTTTATTTTATATGGCTACGTATCTTTGAGTTATGTTGGTGTGGTTTATGCTGCTAAGACGAAGCTACAAGCTCGCTGTTTATAGCTGTTGAATGTTGTCTTCTGTTTAAGCCTACCTTCGAACTAAAAACATGGAATGCGAATGTAAAAAAATGTTTTGATGAAATTTCGAAATTAATCGTATGAACTTACAACCATTGATTAATTCAGTAAAAAAATATTTTTATTGGTTTTTGTTTTACATTATTTTTATCTAAATGCACTAGTTCCATAAGAAACTAGATATATTTTCGCTATTTCAAAATCATAAATTATATTTATTTTAACTATACAATTTAGTTAGAAGAAGTTAAATAATCAATAGAATAATATTTTTTTAAATAATAATAATAAGATGCACATTCTTTCTCACTAAATTCATCAAAATCTATTATCTACCAAATTTTTCTGATCACTAATCCGAAGTTTTACGTAGAATAGTCTACATTAACTTACGGATTTTTACAAAATCTCTTATTTTCATTTACGTAAGCTAGATATTTTTTCACGGACGCAAGTCTAGATATTTTTTCACGGTTTCAAGTAATTGCGCACTAGCAATTATCAATCGTTTGAAATCTTGCTTACGAAAGCTAACGTAAATTTGCGAAATCTACTAATTTCTGTGATTCAGTCACTAATATTCCGTTCTGTCTAGGTCTAAGTTTCTTTTGCATTATAATATATCTAATTAAGCTCGCAATTGTTTAAGTATAATGCTTAGTTTAGTAGAACTAATTTCAGCCAAAGATCTGATGTAATTTTGAATTCGTATTACTAAATCACTCGTTTATCCTTTCGTTTTACTCAGTTAAATTAATCGAAACTCATATGTAAATAGATAAAAAGGAAATTTTTTAAACAAATTATAGTGGAAAATATAAATACAAATAACTATATCCACCTAAATAACTTATATTTTTATGCTCTAACGAACTAAGTGTCAATCTTATAATTCAAAGCGGTGGCCGCAAATATTCTTTTTAATTAAAGTAGACTATATCTGAAATCACCAAATTGGACACAAAAACGAAATCGGGAAAAAATAATCTCTATTGTGTAGTCAATAGAGCGGTCTAATGTAAAGACCCCTCAATGTTAGTTTAACTTTTTTCTTATTTCGCCTATCTCGGTAAGTTTTTAATCGAATCGGGGAAAAACTTTGCATGCAATTAAGTACTTTCTATAGTTTTTTTTAATTCAAAAATAGGGAAACGGATGTTATGCATTTTAAAATATGACGGTGTGAATTTGTTCTGACAGTGATCGTGTACTCCCATTTGATCTGTTCAATTAACTAAACATTACTTCCTTCTCCTGGAATGAGATAAATTAATAAAACGACAAAAATATGCAAGCGTAAATATCAAATGTTTTTCTCCAGTCATCCATTAAACATTCATTCTAATGGGATATCGTGTCAAACTAATAATAGTTATATGTTGACGTTGCCTGCACCGTATGTGGCATTTATATTTTCAGGAGACATTGTTTTTTCTGTCTTTTTTGTTAATTCATGTCAACAACATAAGCGTATATTATCAAAATGAAAGTAGTTGAAATTTTTATATTGTTCATTATATTAAATCAGTGAACTTTGTTACTTTATTTTAATTTATTTAGTTTAATTTAATAAATTAAGTTTTAATTTAAATAATAAGCAATCAAATTTTAAACATTTTGAAGAAATTTATTTATATATATATAGTTTTTTTTAATTTTTTACACCTACAATGTTTAGACATTTTATGTCATTGCAAAGAATAAGAGTTTACATGAAACTACGAACTTTGCCGTTCAGATTATGATGCATCGCTAATCAACAACAAGAGTTTATCATCGATCAAAGTTCCGAATGACTAGAGTTCATAAATTTTAAATAGCCCTTTGTGTCTAACGCCAATAGTAATTATAAGTGTTTGTTAATTTGTACAAGTAAAATTTGTCATATTATCGTCAATCGAAAATTTGACAACTTTTTAAATGACTGAAATGTCCAAAATTCATTTGGAGCTCTCTCTGGATAACGTAATCAATCAGTGCTTAGTGCCAATGAAATGCAAGTTGCTATTGCTTCCTAAATAGTGCCAGTAAAATTTATTATCATGTACGTGAAACCTGAAAAGGAAATTAAGAAAATGATAGTCACTTGTTTTACAAGCAAACATAGAAAGAAATTGTCATTTTTGTCTGATGCTGTGTATTTCGCAGTACTAGGTAATAAATATAAATAAATTGCAACATAATTAATTTCCATCACCACCAACAGTTTGATTGTAAGAAAACTTGTCATTTTCACTTGATTTTTTATGGATATTAATTGATTAATCTACAGCCACAATATAATGAGTGACTCATATTCTAATTGACTTTCTTCTTTATCTCATCAAAATTGCTTTATTTCATTTCTCCATTCTTTGTATGTGTAGATGCAGAAAATTAACTAATTTAAGTGAATAAATTTGAGTTTTTGGCAGGGCCGTATACAGAAATGTATAATATTCTGTAAAATCTTAACTTAGTAAAATAGGTTGGTCAAAAAAAATTTTTTTCATTTAATCACTAGTTAATTCTATCTAGAAAAAGTGTGAATAAAACTTAATACCTTTAGTTTCTGAGAGAGATATTGTCCAAGGATTTAAAAAATGCATTTCAGAAAACTCTATTTTTCTTCTAGCAGGCTAAACCAAACTATGAAAAGTTTCTAAATTCTCTTTCCTGAAGTTTTGCTATGAGTTTAAAATTTTGAAAGAATGCTTGGTGCATATTGTACAATTAACTTAATAATTAAAAAAATATATATTATCCAAATTAAACACTTACTAATCCTATAATAGATTTCTTTGAATCAGCTACTGTCTTTTCATTTAGTACTTTATATCATTTTTCTCTTTTTTTTTTAAATAAAGAAAGTCCTTTAATTGTTTTAAACCTCTGTTTGATTATGTATTCTATTGATTGCAGGTTGGAGAGAAGAACTCAGAAATAGAAAAATTGTGTGAAACTATTCCAAATATTGCTCACAAGGATGAGAGGATCGATTTAGAATGTGATATAGATCCTGTAGCCATGTACCCTGGTAAGAACTAAAATATATCTATTTGCACATATATATACATATATGTTTAATATACCGATCTAAAAATAGGCAAGATATAATAAGTCACTGATTGGTCATTACTATTCAGGTGATGAAAAAGCAAACACGTTATAACGATCTGTTAAATCATTAGTGAGAAAGGTTGAATAAAAACATCAAAATCAGTTTGCTTGATGAAGACTGGAGGTGTTTATAATAGACTCCTATAAATACCTATATTTCTTCTGATGTTTTGATCTTTTTATCCTTGCTTTCTTTATTAGTGATTCCTTAGATTTTGATAACATTGTTTCTGTTTTTCCCCAGTGAAATAATAATTTGCGTTCCCTAAAGTGAGTTTTTTTTCACTTCATTTTTAAAAAGGATTTTAAAGAAAGTAAGGGTTATGGAACACTCTGTATGTTTCCATTATTTTTTTATCCCAGAATCAGAACATTTTTATTTAACCGTAATAATAAATATGAAACTATTCCATTGCTCATTTATTTATTTTATATACTTCTTATATGTTAAAATACAGGTAGATACCCCACATAGTGGATGTGTTAAGTTTGTTTATTTCCAAACTTGTACTTTTGATCCTAACTGGGTCTATAATAATGTATTGTGTAGTGTTGTGCATAAAAGATCTAACACTTTTTTCACTATATTTATCTCTCTTTCCCTTTGTCAAAAAAAATTTTAATCTTAATCATGAGGAACTCATTTTGACAGCTCACGTTATAAATTAATTACATTAATGTATACTTACGTGCAGTTCAGAAACGAAACATTGTAACATGAATCATATGTAAAATTTTATTTTTAAATTTTAACTATGTGTTTTAATGGCAATCTTAAGCATAACAGTAACAATTCTATGTGTTTTTATTTTGACTAAAATGTGTGATGTGACACTTTTTACTCCTCCCATTTGTGCAATTTAAGTAACCACCTTCTTCCCTTCTAAGTGTGTTACAGCTGCGAAAGACAATGTAATTCTTTCTATTGAGAGAAACTGGAGTATTTCAGCATTTTAAGCTTCTCCAATAAAATTTGGTAATAGTGTATTGCTATTATATGTCAGTAGGTTGTCTCAATTATTTATAATTTTTTTTTATTTTAAGTTTAATTTATCAAATTATACTGTAATGTACACAATTATATTGGTGGTTCATCATAATTTGAAATTTTTCATACTGGTAATCTGTTTGTGATAGCTTGGAGATTGCGTCAGTTTTCACTGGACAATTAGAAGAAAGAAACATCATGGGATTTCCCTGCTCTTCACACTTCACCCCTCCATTACAATTCCTACAAAAACTCTCAACTTTTGTCTAACGAAAGTGATTTTAGTATGAAATCGGAATATAATTGCATGGGGAAAAAACAAAATTTGCTGAAACCATGGTAACTGAGAGAGTAAAAGTGCAAGTAACCTTGAAATGCCATTTCTATTTACGAGGAGTAAAATATATGCCAAGTGATAAACTCGAGAAATTAAATAGCAGGGGCCTGTGCTGCTAACACGAAGGACAGATATCATGCTGACCCGCCTACACATAGGTCATACCCGACTCACTCACCTTCATTTGCTGTTCGGAGATCCACCCCCTCAATGCAATGTTTGCGAGGTTTTACTTTCCATCCATCATATTTTAAGCAGTGCCTTTATTTTAACCAACATCATATCACCTATTTTGGTAGCTCCATTTTATGTATAAAAGACTTATTAGATGAAACCCATCATCCTAACACATTTGCATTTCTATGTGCCATTGGTATTTTAAATTGTATATAATTGTTTTATTGTATTGACAATTTTATCAAAATGTTATTAACTTTTGTAAGTTTTTACCCATGCAGTTTTACTAGTACTCACCATGTTATTGTATATTTTTGTACTTAATGAACATAAATGTAACCGATGCACTTTCTTAACTGGCTAGTGTTTGGAGCATCATCTCCTTTTTGAACCTTGTGCCATTAAACTATGCTTTCAATTCATTTCAATCAAGTAGCAGCAGATAGAAATGTGTGTTTGTTGAACTCTGAGAAATCAATCATTTATTTTCACCAAGTCTCAAAATTACTAACAAAGCTCAACAGATTATGTTATTAACAGGAAATGCTATAAAACAATTATTTCTGCCCCATCTCAGATCATTCCTGTGGTGTGATCATGGGATCACCACAATATTTACTCTTCCTACTGGGCTGTCTCCAACAGGAGCGCCCTCTTCATTGCCTTTGCAGGATCTCTAGGGCTCGACTCATAGCTCGTCTTTAGAGATTCTTGCAACCGCTAGGGAGGGGACGCTATCTTTTGGAGATAGACCAGTATTCCCCGTGGATCTCGAATAGTTGGTTGCTTTCTTAAGCAGCAGGATAATTTTTTGTTTTTTTCCCCCTGTGTGCTCTAGAGTTTAATAATTGATTTTTACCATAATAAGTTTTTCCTTATCTCCTAATTATTTGATGCATCAGGTAAATTCAGCAAGAAAACAATTATTATTCAAATGACTTAAATTAAATTACTATCTACTCCCTGGAGCACACAGGGAGGATCCAGCATGCACGTGGTGCAGTTAGGCTCTTGTGCATTGATGAGCCGCTTACTGAAATGAACATGTTTCTCAAAAACTGAAATGAAATAGAAATGTTAAATAAAATGCCTTCGTCTACAAAAATCTGTATTTTTCATTTGAATGGAGACATACAACTTCCAGCACAAGCAGATGGCGAATGATCTTCACCACATGGCCTTTCCATCAACCACATCCCCCGACTATTATAATAATTCCAAATAAAGTATATACTTGGCACTGATTAATTTTGCATTTAGACTGTTTATTGTTGCTGTAAATAGTTATTTGAAAAACATGTAATTTTAGTTTTATGCATTACAAAGAGTCATCTGTTAGCACTTTTTGTAACTATGTTAGAAACTTGCTGAAAATAAATTTTCGAGGTTTTTTCAGAAGAACTTGACAAACCGTACATTTCTGGTTCCTTAAATTTTTATTTCCTTGATTTTTTTCTGAAATTATTGGTCATTTTTTTTGGGATATCAGATTAATTAATCTAATTTATTAGCTCATTATTGGTCTGTTAATTTTAGTTAAGAATCTTAATATAATAATAATATGATAACCATAATAAAATAAATCTCTTCACCTTTGAAATAATTTCATTTATTAAGAAAAACATATCGTTTAATATTTTGCAACTTGTTAACAATGAACTTTCCACTGTTTATTTGATATTGGTGCTTATCACAACCATATATACACACTATAACAACTGTTACAGTGTTACTACACTATAACAATTATTTTATAAAAAAGAAATACTGAGCCAGTTTCATATATTTTTTGTGCTTTTAATTTGGCTATATGTACTGCTTGAAATACTTTAAAAAAATATGTTGAAATTGATGCAAAATAGTGCAGCTCCTGTTCTATTTACGTACATCTGTAACAGAATATGTGTTGCATTTTTTTTAAACATAAATATTTTTGATATTATGTTGTTTTTTTTTTAAATTACTTTTATTAGTTCAAAACTTTGGGTCACCAGAAGTTTTTGATATCTCAGTCAATGCTATATACAAACAATATTTTTTATCCATATTATATTCAAAATAAATGATAAAAGTGACTTTTATTTTGATTAATTTTTGTAACCGATCAGATAATAAATCCTCAAGTAACATTTTTAATTCTACCAATTCATAAGCCTTTCAAATTATAAGATTTGGTAAACGTTTTGAATGCTTTAAGTTTTAGATAAACACTAAATTAAAAAAAAAATATGTTAGTCAGTGCATCTGTCATGCTTCTTCCTCAACACAATGATTTTCATCTGAATTGAATAATATTCATGTTATCACACGTTTTATAAGAGTTCTATCATTCAATCAATGGCTCAATTTTTTTTATGATAGCTGATCCATCCTATTGGACATATGATGGTTCACTGACAACTCCTCCTTGTTATGAAAGTGTCACATGGATCATGTATAAAAACCCCATCACAGTTTCTGAAGAACAAGTAAGGAATTACATATTTTTCTTTTTCCTTATTTAAATATTTTATTCTTATATCTTATTATATTAATATATATCATTTGTTAATACTCTTGAATGAAATTAAGATTATGGATTCATTTCTGAGTTATCTCTAAGGAAACAAAACTTTTACTGCTGACAACTACAATACTATTTTGAAATTTTATGTTTTAATGAAATTTTATGTTTAATTTAAGTTTTTCATAATGAATATTTTTGTACCAATGCAAAAAAAAACAAAAAAATTATGCTACTATGTTATTTAAAAAAATGGTTTTATACAAAATTTGGATCTCAACTTGTAATTTAATTTGTAATTAATATCCTTTTTTAACATGTTTTTATTGGTATTGGTGAAAATTGATTTAGAAAAGAAAAGAAAAAACAACTAACAATGACTTTATAAGCTTACAACCTGTCTAAGTAGATTACTAAGGCAGCAGACTACTTACAACTTACACTGATTTTGCTGCAGTTTATTTCAGTGTAGCATTTTTATGTAATTGCATCAAAAACTTTGTTACTAAATTTCAAGTATTGAAAGATAATTTGAACTTTTACTCAAACTCTATATTTTCTGACCTTTGATCTATTTGTGATGTATCAATCCAACAGCATTCAATGTTGATGAATTGATCAATGTTGATCAATCCATACTCCATCAACCCAAATGGTTCTGTTTTCCCTTTTTTGTCTGTTTGAAAGTTTTCGTGTCCTTTTATTCCTTAGATTTGTAAGGCCTACCACTTTTCAGTGGGTCTGCATAATTTTCCTTCTTTTTTTTTCTTAGTAAATTTTCATTGTAAGATGAAATTAAGAATTCTAAATTTGCAAACAAATAATCAGTTGAACTTAGAGAACAATCCGCTAAATGTACAAAATTGATTGAAGTATCCCATTTGTTGTTTCTGCATTTTGAGCATTCTTGAATTATATTTATAAATTTAAAAAAATTTGATAAAATTTACTACTAAAAGTTTTACTTGGAGGAATTAGGGGTCACTTACTTTACTATTTTCGAACAGAAAACATATCTTACATGTTTTAAAAAATTGGAATTGATCGCTTTGTAGTGTTTATTTAAAATTATTTTAATCATATTTTTAATGAATTAAACACAAAATCCTCATCTAAGGGGGGGTTGCAAATTGATGTTTACTTACTTTGAAATATATTTATGAAAAATATTTTTTAATTTATATTTTATTTCCCATAATTTTTTTTAATAGACATTTTTTTATTGTTAAAGTTTTAATTTGCACAATAAATTTTTGAAGTTTTATGTTACTGCACAAAATTTAGTTGTTTTTTTATAATGTGGCATATTTATTATATTTATTTGTAGTTTTAAAATCTCAAAGTTAGTTTCATAGGTACTGTCCATTAACTGTAGAAAGTATTAAGGCATTATATTTATCCAAGTGGATTTCTGGTTTTAAGAGTTTTCCCGTACTTTTAAATTATCTAATGAAGCGAGAGAGAAAAACATCAAAATATTTTTTTAATTGCAAGATTTAAAAAAAACTCTTAACTTATTTAATAAACATTATTAGTAAATACAGTAACAACTTTTATTTCAAAGTTTGATTTTTTTTTCTTCTTATTTAAAAATAATGGAAATTATTAACAATTCAATTGGCACAAATTTTTGGAAGTGGGGGATTTTGAGACCATGCTAACTTTACAAGTATTTTGACACTGTGTATTTTCTCCTAAGTTATTGAAACTGTTTTCCTAATTATTTGATTAACGAGACATTGAAATTACCAACATTGAATCATTTCTTCAACTTGAGGGAACATTTTCTAATAATTTTTTCTAATTAAACTTTAGCGGGGACCATTCTCTAATTTGCATACCTAATACGATTTTCAAGTTTACTTTTTTAACTTGTTCGTTAAAACATAAACGAAAAGGACAGTTTTAAAAATCAGCTTGCTTTGAAAATAATTTACTAACTTAAGAAACTTGTGTTTAAATTTCTACACTTTTAGTAGGATTCTGTTTCTAAAGCGGTTCTGTTTAATTGGATTTTTTTAATGTTTATGTAAGGAACACATGTAATGTAATTAGAAGAATGTTTATATACAGTGTGCCAAAACTTCGCTGAGTAACTTTTGATCTAATAATCTGATCTTCACATTCTAGGACTCAATCTTAATGGTTGAGGGGACCTCAAATATGCTAATTAGTGCAGACAATATTTTAAGTTTGAAAATCAGACACTAAAACGTACTTTCTTTGAATAAACATATCCTTTTTTTGCGACAGATTTGGATTTCTAACCCCCCAAGTATAGGCGATAGCCGCAATCTGGGAAATATGGTCTAGTTTGGTCCGGAGAGCTATCCAAAGTTTGGAACTCTTAATATTAGTTTTACTTCTTGCGTATTTCGTCATATCTTGAAAACTTTTTAAGCAAATTGAAAATTTTTTGCACGAGTCGATACAATTTCTTATTGTAAGATATACAGTTTTTTTTTTTTTTTTTTTTTTTTTNTTTTTTTTTTTTTTTTGCGTAATTTTAATGAATCTAATTTTTATGGAAAAATGCAATATATGGTTGAATAGTTCCTGAGAAATTGAATTTTAAATATGAATTTTTTGTAAGTCGATTTGTCAGAAAATATTCAACCAATTTCTCTCAAATTTTGTATTTTGCCACTAAGCAAGATTCTTGATTATAGAACCAAAACTATAGTGTGTCAATTTCTCTACTTCATTTGACCTTCATTGGTGCAATGTTTTGCTTTAGTCACTGTTAATATATTTGTTAAATTTTACTTTATTTAGGGAATAGTGACGCAGGTGATAAGAGACTAGCTCTCATCTCAGTATTTGTGTTTTTTTTATATATATATTCTATAAAATGAAAAGCTTAAAGTTTCTTTAAAGCAATTTTTATTAACCACTTTAAATTAGACAGTAACATACTTTCTGTAGTCAGTGGCATGACAGAAGGGCTGCTGTATGTTGGCAGACAATGTATCTCCTGATGAAGTGCTGTNCCTGAGTAACTTTTGATCTAATAATCTGATCTTCACATTCTAGGACTCAATCTTAATGGTTGAGGGGTGACCTCAAATATGCTAATTAGTGCAGACAATATTTTAAGTTCAAAAATCAGGCACTAAAATGTACTTTCTTTGAATAAACATATCCTTTTTTTGCGACAGATTTGGATTTCTAACCCCCCAAGTATAGGCGATAGCCGCAATCTGGGAAATATGGTCTAGTTTGGTCCGGAGAGCTATCCAAAGTTTGGAACCCTTAATATTAGTTTTACTTCTTGCGTATTTCGTCATATCTTGAAAACTTTTTAAGCAAACTGAAAATTTTTTGCATGAGTCGATGAAATTTCTTATTGTAAGGTATACAGTTTTTTTTTTTTTTTTTNTTTTTTTTTTTTTTTTTTTTTTTTTTTTTTTTTTTTTGCGTAATTTTAATGCATCTAATTTTTATGGAAAAATGCAAAATATATGGTTGAATAGTTCCTGAGAAATTGATTTTTAAATATGAATTTTTTGTAAATCGATTTCTCAGAAAATATTCAACCAATTTCTCTCAAATTTTGTATTTTGCCACTAAGCAAGGTTCTTGATTATAGAACCAAAACTATAGTGTGTCCATTTCTCTACTACATTTGACCTTCATTGGTGCAATGTTTTGCTTTAGTCACTGTTAATATATTAGTTAAATTTTACTTTATTTAGGGAATAGTGACGCAGGTGATAAGAGACTGGCTCTCATCTCAGTATTTGTGTTTTTTTTATACATATATTCTATAAAATGAAAAGCTTAAAGTTTCTTTAAGGCAATTTTTATTAACCAATTTAAATTAGACAGTAACATACTTTCTGTAGTCAGTGGCATGACAGAAGGGCTGCTGTATGTTGGCAGACAATGTATCTCCTGATGAAGTGCTGTTTTGCTAACATACATATCTTTAAAATTCTTCATCTTTTCCTGATTCGTGCTTCAAACTTTCTAAGTTGTTAAAAAAAACTAAACATCATAACTGAATATTAAAAAAATAGTTTATTATATTTACACATTAATCCATTCATTTTTTTATTTTTTTATTTCAGCTTGATTGTTTCCGCCACATGAAAAAAACATGCGTGGAACAAGAGTCTGAGAGTCCTGGATTTGTGGACAAAAATTATCGTCCACCTCAGCTCCTTAATGACAGGGAAATATGCGAATGCAGCTGCGCTTAACCATTATATAGAATACAAATATATTATATATGTCTACACCTAAAAATGTTGTATGTTGATAGAGAATATTTTCGTACGTTCCTTATTAGATCCAAATGTTCAATTCTTCGGATCCTCATTTTTTATAAGCAGAATGTAGAAATTCTTGTTTTCAGCCCTTTATACAACGAATAGTTGAGAGGTAAAGATAAACTTTCTCAACCTGATTCCTATTCTAGGCAACAGGTTTTGGCAGTGTAAAGATAATAAGAATTTATTGTATAATCTTCGTACCAATAGATATACGTAAGTCCATTCTGGTAAGTGATTCATGATGTGTCATTATGTCATATGAGATGCATCAAGAAAGTTTATTTGAGAAAAACATTTCCTGTGCCTGAAATCAGTTTTTAGTAATTTTTACTTGATAAACTTATGGGGCTTGGATTCGAAAGTCGGTAGTTTAAAATTTAAAAATTTGAATTTTTATAAGGGAAAATAAACTAGTATTGTCATATTTGACACAGCAGTCCAGATTGGGCCAAGGCTTTCTGTTGAGAAGAATTCTCCAGGATTTTTTTTTTTCATCTTTACTGCTAATCTTTTGTTCCAATCATTCTAAATTTATATTCCTCAGAATCTAGTTAACATTATTTTGGCCTTCCTTTTTTTCGACTAATGAAGAGGTTTAATGCAAGTATTTTCTTTATTGTATCTTTCACCCTAATATAATGGGGTTAAAAAGGAATTTATACTTTATTAATACATTTTTTTTCTACTTCAAAATATATGCAATGCTTGGTCTGCGCTATGCTTGATTTTAAACATGGCTTAGTGTTTTTTTTCCTATGTATCTCTTTTTGGTTTGAATAATTTCACTAAGTTCCAAACTGGTTTGGTTCAATCAATTTTGATCCAATCAATTCCAAACTGTTTAAGTTTTATCTTATTGAATTTTTCAAGTTAATTTACTGTAAAATTCTTAACATTATAAACAATTTTTGTTAGCTCTTTTGCACTCAACACAATTTTAGATGTCGTTTTTTTAAATTTTTTCAAATTATTGAGAGGTATAGTTTTTAATTTTTGAATCCTAGCCCTTCATATCATCTTGTCCAAAAAACAATTTGCAAACTCATCTATTTGATATCTTCACTGATGAAACTTGTCGTCTACTGCAAGAATAGGATTGTTTGTTTACCCATGTTGCATTTTATGTCTGGTATTGTCTAATTTGTGTTTTGGATGCATGCATATGTGATCTCAAATTGTGTCTAAAAACTATGCAATATTAAATAAAAACTACGTATATAGAACTATGCAATATAAAAACCGTTAGACTTTTAAGAAAATTTTCATTACTATACAATATATTGTATAATCATATGCAAAAATATGATTTTTTTTTTAAAATTGTTTTTATGTGTATACAGGGTGCTTTAGGGGAGCAATATACTTAAAATAATTCAATATTTCATGATAATTTTAATTTAGTGCATCTGTTGTAAAGTATCATATAAATCTTGATATTGAACAGAAATATAGATGAACTTAACACCTTGTTAATGTTATTACAGTTTTAAACTATGATTTAGTTAAATATATCAATCTTTATGCAAATGTCTACCAGTGCACCATTTGATTTTTGATTTTCTGGATTGTTTGAAATGAACTACTCTTTCATCTTATAATAAGAATATACCAGTTTTATAATTTTTAGCTGTAAGTTATGTAATTTAGAAAAAGATTAATTAGTTAGGTGATTTAATTCATAGCGCAATTAAGACGGAACATGTAAATTTAAGGTTAATGTCATAGTTTTTAGAACTTTCTTAAATATTTTATAATTTAAGCAATATTGATTATTATCGAAGTAAAACACGTGTAGAAAAATAATAATTATACTCGAAGGTCTATTAAAAAATTTACATTTCTAGAAAGAAGGACAAATTGTTTTGAGTAAACGTGTTATAGATTAGAAAAAAAAGTTGTTTTTTTTTTTTTTTTTTTTTTTTTTTTTTTTTTTTTTTTTTTTTTTTTTTTTTTTTTTTTTTTTTNTTAGGATATAAAGTTTTAATGCTTAGTCAACAGTATTCTATATTCCTCAACTATATTCTACAGTATTCTTACCGCTTTAAAAATGTAACACTAGTTTTGTTTATTAAAATTGAAGAAATGTTGAATTTTATTAAAATATTAGGTGCCAAACAGATTTTGTAGACCCCTAATTATACTTATATATTTTAATTTTAACTCTTGTATTTTTGTAATGTTATTTTAGACAAGCATTTATTAAAATTTAATCCAATTCATTGTTCCTCTAACAATGTTTCTCTTCTAACAATGTTTCCCTTAAACACCCTATACAATCATTGTATGAAGGGATAGTTTCAATCCTCTAATACTGGAGCCACAAATGTTGAACAAAATACACCTATCAACTTTTGTTTTTAATTATCAGACATAAATGCTTTATGTAATGTTATTCTAGTCATAATGTTATACATTCAAATTTTTACATAATCTCACCACTTTATATTTGTTGTCTGTGGACTAATTTTCTATAAATTGTTGATCATATTTAAATGTGCAGATATTCTGACATTCCTTTTTAATCTAGAATCAAAAATAGTACTGTTCAAGTTCATAATGCAGGTTCATAATTATTGAGCTATATGAAATAAACAATGCGCTATTCAGTTCAAATATTTTGTGCAAAATTTTAAATAACTAAATATTTATTTTACATCAAACATCAATCCATCAGTAGCTTTGATAAGAGGCTGATAAAATTTTGCAATACTCGCTAAAAAGTCGAAACGTAAGTAAGCTCCTGAATTGCAGTTTTGAGATAAGTATTGTTTTATAGACTATGTGTGGGATTTTTGTCTTTATAGTCTCACAAAAAAATTAGTCACAAGGTTTAAAATCAGGAGAATATACTGGCTTTGAATTATAGTGTCTTTTTAGAAATGCTCTACTTTAATACCAAAAATGAACAAAAATAAATGTGCACGTTCTTAAAAAGAATCCTGCATTTAACTACCGAGTCTTACTAGATTCTAAAGATAAGAATCTAAAGATAATTCAAAAGATATTAAGTATTTTTATATAGTTCAATAATTACCCTTTCACATTTCTATTTCTAAAAACAGTTTAAATATCTGTGAAATACGTTCTTCACAATTATTTTTTATCTTTCAGAATGAATTTAGCTATTTCATTTTAATGTATACAATATCTAATTTAATATTCACTTGAAGTATTAATTTTCTAATTCATATCTTTTGATATTGATCACTAAATGTTTTAATCACATTTTCTATTCTTCAAATTTAAAAACATCTTATTACCTTATGAAAAGTAGGTATATAAAGCCAAATTTTGTATTTAAAATTTTATCTTCAAATTTCTAGCCCTTTCTTTTGATTAGACTTGTTGAGACATATTTTTACAGCCAAAAATGTATATTGTAACTTATTGCATATTGAAATTGAGTGTACTTTTCAAGACTCAGTAAATTTTATCTTCAAATTTCTAGCCCTTTCTTTTGATTAGAATTGTTGAGACATATTTTTACAGCCAAAAATATATATTGTAACTTGTTGTATATTGAAATTGAGTGTACTTTTCAAGACTCAGTAAATTTAGAAAACACTTTTTTACATTTTCTTAAAAACATTAATTCTAATTTTTTTGTGCAAAAAATGCCAAAATATTATATAGTATTAGGATGCCAATAAAAGTATTTAATTTGTATATTGTAATGTCTTAGAACTCAAAGTATTATAATATTTTGGCGGACAAAATACATTGCAAAAATGCCTATCATATGATCTAATATTGGAACGTCTTGTGGTAATAAATATTGTTGAATTGATTATAAATTGAACCCTTTCTATGGCAGATGTATAATCAATTTATTTCTTCTTTTTTATAGACAATTAATGTTTTTAGGCCTTGCCTATGATTGTTCTAATGAGAACATTGAAAAATTTTAGTAGATTTTAACGACTTTCTATCAGTGATAATTTACGAAAATTAAAAGTTACAATTAAAATTTTTAAGATGCTATAAAAAATATTTTGTATCTTTAATTATGAGTACTTTTTTTTTCATTTTCAATTCCAAATTTATCTGCAAGTTATTAGATAGATTTTACTTGCCTGAGTGTGCATTTGAAAATTTACTTTCAAACTTCTTGTAATTACTTGTGAATTTCTTTTTATTGCTATATTAATTGGCTTGCAAACTTCTTATTGCTTGTAAATTTTTTATTATTGCTATATTTGAAAAAAAAAATAGCTTGCAAACTTCTTGTTATTGCTATGCATAACCTCATTCATTGTTATTGTAATGTTGATGTATCTAAATTTTATTCAAGTTGTTCTTCTGCTTTTGTTGTTAATGCTGTGTGCTGAAAATGTGGGCAATAAAGTGGTGCTAACTACATTTAATTTTTTATAAACTTTGGGAGAATGAAATTTCTGTAAATAATATATATAGTTTAATACCAAAACCATGTTGCATTTAAACTGAAGTCTTCCGTTGTAAAAAATATCTGTATATTTAATGTTTAATTTAATGACTCAAAAATATATTGATTAAATATTGAATTTGTAAGATGAGTAATTTTATAATATTTTTTCTTTTAAATATCACAAAATTGTTTGATAAAATTATTATACAACCAATTCTCTTCCTTTTGAAATAGATCAATGAATATGTTTTTTAACGTTGTATCGCTATATAAATTGTCTATTAATTTATTATATTTATTTCATTAATTTCCTAATACTGTTTAAAAAATTTAGTGTAATAAATCAGTTGTGAATAATGTTCAATAAGGAAAAAAAATAGTCTACATTTCATTTAAGATTACAGATCGATGAAAATATGTATAAACTTATATTTTTGTAACTATAATTTGCAACAAATACACTACAAACAAGACATATTTTGAATATACTTTTTCAAAAAATTACTAAAACTAACCTATTTAATGTTTTATCTTAAAATTGTTTATAATCTAATTTCTTATTAATCTGTGAAATAAGACTTCCATTTAATTGGTTAATTTATAGTCTTTGTTTCCTTTAATGAAGTCCTGTGACTTATTTTATTTTAAATTGTTTAATTCAATTGTCTAAATTTAAGTTTTAAAATATTCATAACAAATTTTAAAATATTCTACGCTTTTAGTTTCAATATTTTTTTCATGAAATTAGTTAACTTTTATAATCTGTTTAAATTAACTTTTAATGTATCATATATAGATTCAAATAAAATTTCTACAGATTTTTACTTTTTATTTTATATACTGAGTTATTGTTAGATTAATATTAACTGACATATTCATCTAGTGTTGATGAAACTTATTTGGAATGATATGAATTATGTTAAAACATCTATTCTATTTCATAATCTATTTCACAAATTTGAAAGTTAAGTAAAAAAGCAGCAAATTTTTTGCAAATGTGCTAACATGTCTAGCAACTTTTATGATTTTTATTGACAATATTTTCTATTGGTAGTCAGTTTATGCTTTAACATATTACTCTTCTTTTGAAGAAGAAAAATTGATTTAAAATTATTCTAACTGTCACAACATAAATAATTGAAAAAAAAACATATATAAGAGCCCTAAAAATATGCTTTATGTGGGTAAAAGCCTGACAAAATTTTTAATAACTTGAATGCTTTTACCCTGCTTTATAAAGTACCGCTATGGAAAATCTTTAGCAAAAGTTGTAAAAGTTGGCAGGTATGTATTCAATAATCTGCACATACAATTAAATCAAAAGTAGTTTCAAGGTTTTAGTTTGATTACCAAACTGATTGAATCAGTTATCTGAATAGTTAAAATTACTACTAGTGTTTAGAGTTATTAAAATACTGGAATTAGTTATAACATTAATGTAATAGGTATAACTTGTAATTGTAATTTTTTTGTGCAGAAGTAATAAGATAGGAAATTTTATAAGTATATTTCTTTAAACAATTTATCTGATAACTGTATTAAATAAATAAAAATAAAACAACTCTAAATTCATTGTGGGTTGTATTATTCGGTTTGATACAATCATCCATATGTGAATTTTATGACCTTGACAACTGATAGAATTTATTAGTTTTCCATGAGATTAGTTAAAAAATGAATTAACTCAGAAATTAGCTGATCTGAAGATGTTAATTAGAAATAAAGATGTTTCTTAAATGTTTTAAATTTGTGGACATTAGTATTTCTATATTTGTTTTCAAGTAATATGTTTTTTTTTCTCTACTTGTGTTTTATTTTTAAATTTTAAAAATCAACATATGTTTATGATTAACATATATTTATAATTATATTTAACAAGACACTGTTTTACAATCTACTATAAGCTAGTCTGTGCTTTTGTTTGTGATAATGTACTATGCAATTTTGTTAAGCATTTAATCTTCTGTGATGCATTTATAAGAAATGATCAAACTTTTGTTGTTAACTGTGCAAATTCTATCACATTATAAGTTGTTTCTTGTTGCTTTAATAAATAGTCTTTAAAAAAACACTGTTTTTGTGATATTCTAATTTTGTAAGCCTATTCAGCTTCATTTTAAAGTATTCTAAAGCACTTTTTGTGAACTTCTTATTGATTTAATTTTATTATGGTTTTTTATAGTGCACTTTGCAGTAGGTAAGAATGGCAACGCTAATAGCTTCTAATTCTGAATGCTATTGATATTTAAATTACATGCACTAAATTTTTATTACCTATGAGATATTTTTTTTAAATAAAATTAACACTTTAACATTCTTAATTGAATTTTGGGGAATCAGATTATCTTAAGCAATAAATATATGGGGAAAACTGTCTTGTGTTGCATTATTTCCTTTTTTTTGGACGATTCTATATATGTCATGAAAAAAATGGCATTTTGTTGCCTAAATTTTTCATAAATACTTAGGAAAATGCCTAAAAAAATATTATAATGATGGAGAAATAAGTTTAAAATATTTACTTTAATCTGTATTTTGTTAAAATAGCAACGTGATTTCTTACATTATGTATCAAAGCACTAAATTGCTTTTTCACTGTAAAATAACTAGTTCATTGCTGCTAAATGTTAAGGATATTGTCACGTAACCGTTCTGTTTAAATTTTATTCTCCTGTTCTTTTATTTGTCTATTACTGCTACATTTTAAAGATATTGTCACACAACCGTTCTGTTTAAACTTTATACTTCTGTTTTTTATTTGTAAATGTCTAGGTACTGTTTTTTAAAATATAATTTTTGCTGTTACATTGGCTCAGGTAACAACGTGAATGTCCAAAATTGGCCTTTTTGGTTGGAAAAAGGTTTTTTTTTTCGGTATTTATAGAAAACTTTCGTAATGATTTGTGTTTATTACTGTCACTAGACAGAATTGTAAATTTATTCCGAAATTTTTACAGTGAAATAAATTTCAAATTGAAGTTTATATATGTTTTTATGCTCTAATTTTATTAAAAACTGACCTAAAAGTGACTTTATTATATCAGAGAGCAAAGAAAAAAATATATAAGATATTACTAAACATTTATCAACATTTATTAATATTATTATTTATTTTTAAATTTTTTTTTTAACTTTCGCACTTGAAGTGTACAGCGAAATTGATTGTCGCCACTGGCCACAAAGCGACTAAATGTAACAAATGGCTGTTAAAAAATTGTTTGCCAGTCGCCACCCAATCACCACTCTTTTTGTCGCAAAAAGCACTCCATCCTGTTTTTCATTATTTTTAAATATAAAATTGTTTAGAATATTTTATAATCTAAAAATTACATTATTTCATGCTTGTTTCTTAACATTTCTCATCAATTTAGATATAACAATGTTGTTGCTTTATTCTAACTGATCTAGCCAGTAGGCTTAACTACCTTCATGAGGCCATAGGTTCCAAAAAGCGATGAAGCCATACCTTCAGAAAATCCTAAAATTCTCTCAAAGCTTCCCTCTCAAGTTCCAAGTAGTATAGTTGATGATGGGGTGGCAAATTTGAAACATTGCATTTTTCACAGATGGGAAAGGGTTATCTACAATTTTAATTTATCTATAAAATTTATCTTGGTTTAATCTATAATACCTTAAGCAAAGAATATACATAGGTGAAGAAGCTAAATTCAATCGACATAATGTAAACCAGTCCCCCTAGGCAAAGAATATGGAAAGGAGAAGAAGTCCAGCTCTTAGAATACATAATAAACACTGGGAATTGGGTACACTGGCTCCTACCACGCCAAATCTTGGGGGACTGGTTTACATTATGCTCATGGAAGCTAGCCTTCTTCCCCTATGAATATTTTTACCCAAGGTTTTAATGTGGTACCTGTGTAAAAAGTAAACAGCATTTAAAGACACTGCAGTAGAAGTTCATGAAACTGTTTTGCACCCTCCTCTCCTCTCAACCACTACTGGGGTTAGGGTGGGGATGAAAAGTTTTCTCTTTTTCTTATTTATTGTTGGTTTGTTCTGTATTTTTACTCTAATGATGAACAGTTCTGTATTAAGATATTTCTTTGAAAATACATTTATATCCATGTTGATTAAATCTGCTAACACATTTTGACATAAAATGAAAGCATAAAACGGTGGTACGGGACTCAGTGAACCCAACAGTACATGTAGAGCTGAGAGTTGGCAACCGGTTTGCCAACCAACAATCGGTTCACGGGTGATGTGCCTCCTGACAGCCACTTTACTTCTTATGCGCATGCGCTGGATCTTATTACATATGATGTTCTGATAAATCTGAGTATGTTTCTCTGGTATTACATGCCTCACCGAGCTGTTCCCCTCGTTAGTTACGTTTACGTATTTAAAGAGCTAGACTTCGCTTTAAAAGCCATTTGCTAGTCTTGATAGTGCAATCTTAAGTGAGGTGCCTTCCCCAAAACTCAGAGCACCTCCACGTTGTTTGCCACTACATCAGACATGTGACGGAGTCGGGCACCACGAAGAGGCAAGAATAGACTTTGCTCATGAATAGAAACTATTCAAGTTCCTTCCTTTTCTAAGCCATCGGCTACCTCATTTCCCTCAATACCAACATGCGAAGGTGCCCACTGAAAATATACATTGTGACAGAGACTTATTTTAGTGGTCAAAATCGTTATTTAGGTTCTATCGCCCATACGGTGCCAGTTCTTCATATGCTGGATAGAGCCGCGACTATCAGTCAGAATCCTAAATAATCCGGATTTCTAGTTTTAATAGTAAGAGTATTAGAAGGTGATTTAATGAAGACACTACTACCACGCTTCAAAAGAAATACCCCACATCATCAAAATCAATAGTTCTTTTAAATGTTTTGAATTTTTTGAAAAAGTACCCTAGTTAGAAATGCTATAACTGGCCATATCCAAAATTTCCTAATACTGCCCTATAACTCTCAGTACTTTAAAATGCTAAACTAATATAATCAGTAAATCATTTAAGATACTTAAGTCTGTTCATATTATAACTAAAATAATCAGGTTACTAAAGATAAAAATAAATTAAATTTATAGCTGTGACTTTTGATGTCTCATGTCGAAGGGCAATGGTTTTTAAAGAATGAGTTCAGATTAAAATGTTTAATATGATGGTGGGTAGACACAAATTCCGCAATCGGCTCGCGCCGACCATAGTGCTGATTGAAAATATCCTTAGTGGTAGACGGATCATATATTAGAGTCCCCTTGCCGTCAGAACCGTGGGAGGTTTTCCTCAGCATGTAACGCAAATGTGGGTTAGTTCTATCAAAAAGTCCTCCACGAAGGTAAATTTCTCTCAATACTTGATCCAGAGCGGTGGTGGCTCAGGTGATAGTGCGCTCGCCTTCTAATGAGGTGAATCGGGTTCGAATCCCAGCCATGGCTGGTCGATGCGAATTCCGCGCTCTGCTCGCACCGAACACAATGCGTACGTAAAATATCCTCAGTGGTAGACGGATTGTGGATTAGAGTCTTCTTGCCGTTACGCTAACCGTGGGAGGTTTTCCTCTCTGTGTAACGCAAATGCGCGTAAATTCCATCAAAAGTCGAAGGCAAATTACTTACTTGATCCAGGAGTTCCCTTGACTTCTGGATTCCGTTCAAAATTGCAAGTCGACTTAGTTGAACATTAGTAGTCGTAAATCCAAAATTGCGTCGGCTGTTCAACGACGAAAAATACTTGATCCAGGAGTGCCCTTGTCTTCTGGACCAAGTTCAAAATTACAAAAATATGGAGATGAACATTGGTAGTCGTAAACTCAAAAACTGGATCGGCTGCTCGAGGACGGTTATATTATTATAATATATATATGTTATTCAAAAACTTTTTTAAAAAATATGTTTTCTTTTCACAATTGAATTTTTTTTCAAAACCTTCTTTTATTTAGAAAACTGAAGTATTCTCGCCACAGCCCGCTGTGAACCACAGGAATTCACCGTTTGTTTCCTAAAAATTTTCTTTATTTTAGAAAGAATTCTTTATTTTGACCACATTTTTACCATAGTTTGAAATATGCTTTACAAGAAGTTCTACAGGAATATACCATCAAATTAACCTGGTCTTTTTTATGTCCGATCTTCATAAATCAGTCCGAATTCCAACATTAGAATAATGGTTATTCATGATTACTCCAACATTTGATTTCTAAGATACTACTGTGGAAATTCGTGATGGTTCCAATTATGCATTTCCATGATAGTTTAATGGGAATTCTTGTTGGTTCTTAGGAATATACCATCAAAACAATTCGGTTTATTTTGTATTGGACCATCATAAATCTGTCCGAATTTTTACATTGGGGGGATGGTGGTTCATGATCGCTCCAACATTTGATTTCTAAGAAAATATGATAGAAATTTCTGCGGGTTCAACATAAAAAAACCACCAAAACAAGTTGCTATTCTTATGATGGACCATCATAAATCTGTCCGATTTCCTACATTCGGCTGATGAATGCTTATGTTGGTTACCATCAAGATTATTTTGGTCCATCAATGGAAAACCATCAAAAATTTTTACTTGGGAATGACTCGCATCATTAATATCAACAGCTCTTTTAATCGTTTTAAATTTTTAAAAAAATGGTTTCGTGTTTTGAAAGTGGCCATTGATAAAAATAGCAAATTTCCTAAATTTGCCCTGTAAATAGCAAGAACGTTTCATATTCCTAACCGTTCACGTACGTACATGCGTTCTGAAGTTAAATGTCCAGCTTAGAAGAAGCAGACATACACAATTTCAGAACATACGCACGTGAACATGAGGAGATTTGAAACGGTATTTCAGAGAATAAACTCTTCACTTCACGTACCATATTCGCATGTTCACGTGCGTATGTTCATGTACGTATGCTTTAGAAGATAACTAGAACACATAACTACACAGTAGATAACTATACAGTCGATAACTATAATAAAAACAAGATTTTAAAGAAACCTCGATGGCCGAGGGAGACAAATCAGGGCAAACTGTATTTCTAAGCGCTAGTAGTACAACAGTCCAGAATCCAGATCATCAAGATCTTGGTGATCTGGAGTATTGTTTCATTCGTATAGATGCCGTTCAACAAAATAATGACATAAGATACTCACGTCTCCTTCATAGCTCTGGGAAATACATCAAGCCCTGATTTTCATCTTAATTTTTTTTGGGGGGTGACTTAACGTTTTCTGCTTCAGGTTAGTTTTATTTGCCTCATTCACGTTTATCGAGTCTTGAGAATGAGCGCCTATTTTTGAGTACTTGAAACTTCTCTACTTTTTCTACCTTTATAATTTCTGAAGCAAATGGACGATTTATATTATTAATTATAACTGCAGTTATTTTTTCCATAACTTTATCCGAAAGGAAACTTGTTAATACAATTAGTGAATATTTACTATCCGTGATAATATAATTAATTGTGCAAGAAAAAAAAATGATACTGAAAAACAAAAATTTTTTGTAAAAAATAAAAATTTAATTCTCACAATAACCACACACAATACATTTTATTCGTTATAATTGCTTAAATCTTTTATGTTAAAACTCAAACTATACTTCTTAATGATGATAGTAATAGTATTTCCCATAAGGGTTATAATGCAGGTGTTTATGGTGGTGATGATCATAATAGTGAGGATACCCGTTGTGGTGGTGATGATGGTGGTCGTAATAAGGGTAACCCTTGTGGTGGTGGTGGTGATGATGATAAGGATGAGGATGGTGTTTGTGATGGTCGTGGTGATGGTGATGATGATAGTAAGGGTGATACACTCCTCCGAGTACTCCAGACAGGAGGACCATCAACGCAATAACCTAAAATAAAAATAATAATGATTAATGCTTTTTTTGGATTTGGGCATCTCGAAGACAAAAATAAAGAAAGAAACTTCAGCTAATTATGTTGTGTGGTTATTCTCAAAAGAGTTTAGAATTATAAATATCCCCCCCTCTTTTTTTTCTATTTTAATGCATAATTTTAATTCATGGAGGCAGAGAACAAATTGCTGATTTAAATCTCATGATTCTGTTTTGTTTTTTAAAAATCATCTTTATAAATATACTATTCATAAAGATGACTACTCATAAAGATTTATTTCTGTAATTAAGAAAAACACGAAAAAAATGGCGAAAAAGTTAAAAGAAAGACGCTGAATAACTTTTAATTTAATGATCGCGTTTTCCTGCACCTATAGTTATAGTTTTCAGGTCTTGAGTAGTGAATTTTGAATATTGTAAATAATTTGTGCTGGCCAGTGACGCAGTCACTGGAAGGAGTTTTAAAATCGATGGTTTTAAACGAAAACATAATTAGAAAAATAATCAAACTACTTTAAAATTTAATTGATGTATAACATTTGTAAAACAATAAGTGGGAAAGAGGCAGTTAGTGCTGTAAACAATGTTTACAAATTTGATTTTAAAAAAAAATAAAGGAATGAAATAAAATTCTGAATGCAGATCATTTCTTGCTGCTGCTGTATTACTTTACGCAGTGGTCGAAGTCAATGTACGCAATTAGAATGCATGGCCGAGCTTTAATAAGATCTAACTCGGAAAAGTCGGTGTGAAATCGATCCTCAGAAATTGAATTTTAAACATCCGACTTTTTAAAAATTCGATTTCACAGGAACTAGGGTTTTTGTGTCTGATATCGTTATTTAAAATATCGCCTGCATTAATTAATTAGCATATTTGAGGTCACCCCCTCAAACCATGAAGATTGAATCCATTCATTAGATCAAAAGTTATTCAGGGTGGTCCGTTTTTTGCTTTTCGCACTGCACTTTATGTTTTGAAGGATGTGAAAAAGTATTGATCACATAAATCACAAATATTTGATAATTTCCAAGCATTTTTTAAATCACTATCGAGAAAAGCATAGTTTGAAAGTTAAAAGAACGAATTCGTAGGAAGTGATTTAGAATTTTAAAAAAAAACTATTTTATGTAAACATGAATTAAAACCTCTTAGTATCTCCTCACATTTAACCAAGCTAATTTTTTATTCAAAATCATTCAGAATATTGGTGAAAATTAGGTTCTCCAGTTAAGTTTTTCTTCTAAAAGTAGCGAAGTAGTGGCTAAATTTCGAAAGTAGTTTGTAGTTGCTACATTTAAAAAACATAGTTGTAGTTAACTACAATTGTAATAAAGTAGTTGTAGTTGTAGTTAACTACAAAGAAAATGTAGTTTTTCCGACTACTGACTTTAGGTATATGAAGTACTAATGCCATTCATCAATGATCCAGATCTTCAAACACTCTTTTACGTTTCGCATTACAGTGTAAAGTCAGCAGAATTTTTATCTTTTTATAATATACCTAGAGAATTTTAATGAAATGCAGTTACAAACAAAACTTTCTACAACGCTTTTACTTGCCATTCAAAAAAAGAAGAAGAAAAAAAAGTATGTAAATCACAGAAGGTTGGAATCTCTAACTTTCTCATAGTATAAAATTTTGCATCTTCAATACTGAAGACATCTATTATTTTTTGCATTAAAAGTTAAAATTTTATTCTCACTTTAAATCATAAGTAACTGACTTTACTGGTTTAATTTTTTTCATTTCTTAACGGTCTCACGAATTTTTTTTTCTGAAGTTCTTAGCATTTATAAGTAGAAAAAAATTGAACTTTTTTTTTCATTTGTTATCATCCAGTTCCTAAGTAACAACCACTTAGCCACTTTATACCTCAAAACAATTATACTTGCTCTGGAAGAAGAAAAAAATTCCAATTCTGCAAAGTTGATGAGAAAAAATTTTGCGTTCATTATTTCATTATTGTTATCTTATTACGTTTTTTTTTTATTTGTACGGAATAGCTCCTCCTGATTCAAAAATGTGTAAATACTTCTATTCTATAGAAATTTATTAATCTTTTGTTACTATCCTAAGAGCCTCACTCTTACATAGTAAAATCAAATGTTCATTTGATATTCTTGATATCCAAAAAAAAATAGTTCGCCTAACAGCAAATTCTTACATCTTCAAATACTCAGATCAATATCAATACCTGTTATTGGGGCACTTTTAAAATACAAGATTTAATACATACAGAATTTACAATAAGTCATATAAAAATAAAATTAAAAAAACAAGTTAATTCATAAGTAAAAAATTCTTTCAATCAAAATTGATAAAAATCAATAAAAAAAAAGCTTTGAAAATTAAAAAATTAATAAAAATAACCGAAAAAACTTATAAATAATGTAATAGAAAGCAAAATAAAAGACCAAAGTAAGTTAGACCAAAGTAAGTTCCAAAATAAGTTACAGAAGCATTTTTTCTGAATAAGTTTGCATTCGAACAACTAGAATTTTTGACATTTTACAATTGAAGTGAATTTCCGAAATTTAAAAATTAAAATACGGACGCAACAAATAGAACAAAAAGCTGTTGAAAGTTTGACCCTCTAATTTCCTCAGGTTTCCAGAACCATTTAAACTAATGACTAAGAAAAAAAATAACTTGTACATATTTTTAAATTTAAACGATCAAAAGATAATTCCATGAGAAATAAAGTTATTAATTATAATTTGCTATTTTTATTGCTTAATTATGATGTAAAAATTATAAATCGGAAGGTATAAATTTTTTCACATAATTTTAACTGTGAATTTTAAGTGAAAAAAATCCATAATATAAACAAAATTCGTTGAATAGTTCTCGTTAAATAAAAATTGAAAATACCAATTTTTAGAAAATTTTCCTTACATTTAAACTATTTAGAAAATTTAATTAATTTTTTCTATTTGTATTTTAATACGAAAAAAAACATTTAAAAAACTATTTTTTTTCGAAATTTTATTGCAACGAAGTTATTTGACCTCTTTCGTTTAATTTTGGTATTTGTCATTTAAAATTGAGAAATGTCATCTGCTCGACTTTCTGGTTACTAAATTATCTTCTTCACTGAATATCGTTTTGTTTGCACAAATTTATTTTGTATGTTTAAGATGATTCTTACAACACGGAAAAAAAATTCAATTTTTTTTCTTCTAAAGATTGGAAGATTTCGAGTACGGCTGAGAATTGAATATACTAATTAATCAGTAAAATAATTTTCAAGTTTCTTATTGAGTACCAAGGGGCACTTTTTGGCCCTGTTAGAAAAACAATACCATGAAATAATTATTCTTCCTTCAAGAATTAAAAATAACTTTTTTTTAAAAAATTCAAGAGCAATGCGGTAATTAGAAGTTTTTCAATTTAAAAAATATTTTGGTCGCTTTTATTGATCTTGAAAAGAGCCGTTTCGGCACTTTTAGAATAACAACGATTAAAAAAAAAAAGGTGGGGAGAGATTGGGCTCACACTACTGTTTCTCTGTGAAAAGTATTTCTAAGTTTCAGGTTTTGTAAAAATTGAGTCCAAAATGCTAAACTAATTTATGGAAAATTCTATTTATTGTCGGTGGCAAGTTTATGCTGAACACAGCTCAAAATGCTTATTTAAGAAAATGGATATATTTGATTCCGTTTTCCAAACTTCAGTCGATCTCTATTATTTGAAGTTATTGCGCTGGGGGAAATACGATTTAAATGTATCTAGCTTTCTAAATATCATCACTTTTACATCATTTAGAAAAGAACTAGTTTAATAGAATTATTTAAAATAATTAAAAGTCTAAACATTTTCAAGATATTTTGTATTCCATACAGATAGAATTAATTTCATTTATTAAACAGTTTCACTTACCACTTGTAGATACATTTTAGTTTTACTCTTAACTGCAACAAATCTCGAAGAACTGTAACCTTTAAACTGTAAGAGTTAAAGTGTTAAACTACTGCCTTATAAGTATCAACTAAACAATAAACAGAAAAAAATACAAATTTCTTAACATAGAAAACATGTCTGCCCCAATTTTATATACTACAAGAATGAAAAAAATTCTTGTAGTGCGAAAGATTTTGCAAACGATAAAGAATAGTTTGAAATATATAAAGTGAAAGGAATCAGCATGCATACAACACAACTCGATTTCTGATTGTCTTTTATGTCAGTTATGATTTTTTGGGTACAGCGCTGAATGCAAGAGTTCATGAGGGTTGAACAAGGAGAATAAACCATTTTTTTTTATAGATAATTTAATGAATCGAAGAGGTCGTTACTAATTGGCTCTTTGCTTTTATTAAATATCCCAAATTTGCTTTGTTTACTTTCTCACAATGAAGGTGAGGAGAAAGCGTCGATGATTTCTCGTTGAAAAGTGAGGGTCATTTGCCTTGGAGCGAATCTTCAAATGAAATGAAAGTGATTATGGCCTAATTTATACCTCAATGTTGTTTCCCTGAGAGGGTAAACTAATTGTCTTTTTTTATAGAAAGATTCATATTTATCATTATTAAATATATATTTCTAATTTTTATTTACTGATTGAATATTTTCATTTATGGAAATTAAGTATCTTAATTTGGAATTAAATATTTTAATCATTGTTAAATATTTTTTAATACATTAATAAATATATATTCACCATTATTAAATATATTATTTGTATTTTCCTTTATAGGAGAATGATTGGCGAAATTAAGCATCCTTATTTAGAAATAACTATTTTCACAATTAATAAATATTTTTTTATATAAATTATTAAATACATTCTCACCATTATTAAATATTTGTATTCATTATTAAATATTTGTATTCATTATTAAATATATATTTCTAGTTTTTAATTACTGATTGAATATTTTCATTTATGGAAATTAAGTATCTTAATTTAGAATTAAATATTTTAATCACTATTAAATATTTTTTGATACATTAGTAAATGTATATTCACCATTATTAAGTATATTATTTGTATTTTCCTTTAAGGGAGAATGATTGTCGAAATCAAGCATTCTTATTTAGAAACAACTATTTTTACCATTAATAAATCTTTTTTATCTAAATTATTAAATGCATTCTCACCATTATTAAATATTTGTATTCATAATTCCATTTATGAGAGAAGTCAAATAACTAATTTAGAAACAATCTTTTGAACAACGCTAAAAATATTTTTCAAATTTTATTTGTTGATTGTATATTTCCATATCTCGTGGAATCATAATGAAAATTAATTATGTTATTTAAAAGATAATCATTTTCTCCGTTATTAAATATCTGTTTAAAGTTTTATTTATTGATACTATATTTTGGTTTATCGTTCAATGTTTTATTACCGATGAATAATTTTTTTTAACATTAACAGTTTAAAATTTTTCATGAAATAGTGATAGGATAAATATATTTTAATTTAGAAATAACTTCATTCACTCATTTCAAATACATTTTTTATAAGTTATATTTGTTGAGTTTCTTCTTTTATGGTTTTATTTAAGATGCTATTCCGGAATAAAAGAATTTTTAAAAATAGTAATAGATTCACTACTTGCGGATCAAGACTCGATACTGAACCCCAAAATGAAATTCAGGAACATAGTGAACTAAGAAAATAAACATTTTCAGTGTTGCGCGCATTGCTTTTAAGGACGAAACATACTCCTAAGAAAGTAAAAGAAATTCAAAATCATTTTGTTTATTTGTTTATACCCTTCTAACCACCATAATATACTATTAACATTATCAATAAATAAAACAAAAATTTTCTAAGATCTGGAATAAATTTTCTACCGTTTAAGCAAAAACACTGATGATTCATGTGAATATGATTTTATGAATGTTTGCATTGTGGCACTTGCCTCTTCATCTTGATCTATTTGTAGTTTGCAAAAAGACTGATGAGATCGCGATTATATATTAAACCCATTCAATGACGGTGGGAAGAAGAACTGTACCACTTGTTTATTTTAAAACCACTTAACTAATAATAGTTTTAAACCAAGTTTTATATTTTTTTAAAGCTATAATAGGGTTCCCACGGTCTGGAAAATGTTTTAAAGTGGTAGCAAAAGTGATTTTAAGTTGTATATTTTTTTAATGCTTTATATCTTTTTAGTTTTATATTTTTTTAAAGCTTTAACAGGGTTCCCACGGTCTGGAAAATGTTTTAAAGTGGTAGCAAAAGTGATTTTAAGTTTTATATTTTTTAAAAGCTTTATATTTTTTTCAGTTTTATATTTTTTTAAAGCTATAATAGGGTTCCCACGGTCTGGAAAATGTTTTAAAGTGGTAGCAAAAGTGATTTTAAGTTTTATATTTTTTAAAAGCTTTATATTTTTTTCAGTTTAATATTTTTTTAAAGCTATAATAGGGTTCCCACGGTCTGGAAAATGTTTTAAAGTGGTAGCAAAAGTGATTTTAATCTAGATGTTTTAAGCTACCAATAAATGTTTAGTTTAAATTAAATGTGTGCAAAAAAATGCCTAGGGAATAATTTCATTATTCCCAAATGAATGCTAAATTTAACATTTTTCAGTAGTTTTGAAAAATGTTAGCAATAACTAATTTATTTATTCCAGATAGTGGAAAACCGGTAAAAAGATAAAACAGATCATCTCACTCGAGAACTGTATTTGATTAATATAATTTTATATTTTAATTTCTCCTGTTTTTAAGAGAGAATTTTTTAACTGGTTATTAGTTTTATGCTTCTCCATTCTATTTTTGATTAAATAAATAAGATTTACAATGGTTTTGATAACCATTATATCTAATCCATTTAAACCAATAATGAGGACCTAATCAAACTAATCAATTAAAATCAATAAATCTTGTAATGAAAATTTTAATTACTGTCAAAATTAAAGTAACAATGATTTCTTACAATGGTTTTAATAACCATTATATATCTAATCAATATAAACTTATAATGAGGACCTTATCAATCTAATCAATTAAAACAAATAAATCTCGAGATGAGGTGTTTGATAACTGGCAAAATTAAACTAACAATGGTTTTGATAACCATTATATCTAGTCAATTTAAAAAAATAAAGTTTCTTTTCCAAAGGAAATTAGACAACAACCATTTTGCCAACAACCATTTGCCTTACGGCGATCGCTATTTTCTTCATTGTGTAGTGAATCGTATTTATATTTTGTTTCCAAAATTTGGTGTGATAATGCATTTTAAAAAAGAAAAACTGCAAAAAAGCAAATCACAATAGATTTTAACAGAAAAAGCGATTGCAATTCTGTTAAAAAAAAAATAAAAGTTCTTTTTTATTTAAGATCGAGTTCATTCAGACACATAAATAACTTGCCTTTTAAGTCATCTTTTGCGTGCATGCAATCTCATTTTGGACCTAGCTCTTCACATCAACTTTATTCTATAATATTTTATAACCGTCGTTGAACAGCCAGCCCAATTCTGGGTTTACGACGAAAAATCTTGAAAACCTCCCATGGTTAGCCTGACGGCAAGGGGACTCTAACCCAAGATCTACCTACCACTGAGGACATAGCTTATTTCAAATATATATATATTTTTTATACATAAATATATAAAAAATATTTTTTTAAATTTCTTTAATTGTGACAAGATTTAATAAAACTTTTACATTTGAAAACTTGAAAGAAGACATCAAGCTCGGGATAATGGCTGCTCACTTTTGTAGAAATTCAAGGAAGAAATATTCTAGACAAATTTAAAAGTTGGTAGACAAAGATCAATATAGCAAAATGTTTCGTATAGTTCCTATAGACCAAAAGTTAAATATATGTATTACAGCTGACCAGCTGAATTCCTAAAATTTACGACAACTTCATAAAACATTTATCACCACTTTCTAAATTTTTCCATATTTTGGACCAATCTCAGATAGTATGAAATGCCACTACCATTTTTTAATTTTTTCCAGGTGCGTATGAACCCTGGAAATGAAAAAGGTCGTAAACGGCCTCGTGCGCCCAGGTAAAACTATATGACGATCATGATTTATTTGAATATTTTATTCTAAGGTGAAATCTAAAACGGAGCGTTTTTAAACTTCTTCAAAACAATATTGATACCAGCTTTTTTTCCAGGTGTGTTCGAACCCTGCAACTGTTATAAAATTAGCATATTGTGCAAAATTAGCATATTATATGAAGAACAGACTTACTGATTCCCTTGATTTTGCATTCAGAAAGTCTTAAAATATTAGGCTGAAAGGAAATCAAAAGCTCAATACAGCAATCAAATTCAATAAACGATATCGCAATACAGAAAAAAAGCTCTCGCGGACGAGAAAAAAAATATTGAGAACTCCTAAAGTAGACTTTCATGTATTCCTTTGTCGCTACCTTTCAAGAAACAGATGTCAAAGCTTAAAATTCGGAACTCAATGCGATATACTTTCTTGCATCAATTTAAAATATAAGAACACTTTTCAGTTAGTTACCACTTTTTTCAAAAAAACATTATTAATTATAATTACTACCCTCCACATTAAGTCGCATTGTGTTTAAATACTTTACCTTGTTGAATACTATGAAAACCCTCCATTGGCAGAGGGTCTTCAAGTTCCACAATGATATTGATTATCCCTTGTGGAACCCAAGTAGGAATGCATACTTGCAATGCTTCGTAAATAAACTTTTTCTAGTGGTAACGAAATTTAAGCTTAAGTCTATTCAATTTTATAAAATGGACTTGGACTGACTTTGCCCACCACTAAATACATGAATTATTCAAACGTATGGATCAAATGCCACTTTGTCCATTGTGAAGGGTTAATCCCTTCCGGTGCAGTGTTACTAATCTGGTAAAATTTATTCCAAAAGTATTGCGTACCACTAAAAATGTAAAACTATTTTCTTCTAACGTTTCACAAATGTTAAAGAATTTAGAAGTCTAGGATAACGGTTATATAAGAATTTGTGATCAATATGGATACTGATTTATAAAATTTTGTGTCAACATTTACAGTTTAGCAGAAGGTTAACCGTTAAATTGCCAATGCTCCATGTTAGGAGGATATCTCCTGTTTGAAATGTTACAGAGTTGGTAACTCAATGTTTTCTTTTGAAGCACTTGCAATTGGTGATGCTGGATATTCATATCCGACAGAATAATTCAATAATGTAGAATTACATATCTTGGACTGAAATTGTAACCAAATTAGGTGCTGGTTGGGGAAATTTTTCATTTAGTTTTCATGCAAACTTGCTACCACATTTTCCATTAAAGCACTTTTCCCAATGTTGCGAAAATAAGAGTCCGGTTGGAAAATAAAAGTGGGTTGAAACTTATTTGGTATTAAATAGACTATGATCAGCTTGTGAACTCTATCCAGCAATAATATTGAAACTACTTGGCAAATAATCGACTATGATTTTGCTTTCTCGTATATACTGGGGTTAATAGCTAAGCTTAGCTAGACTTCGATGTCCGCTGTCATAGACCGAAAAATAAAAGAATTATATCATCAGAAATAATGTGGATAAGTAAACTCACTCATTACGTGTAGCTGGAGTCTTCTGTCATTGATTTTATCACAAATAAAACCACAATTTACTCTCATTTTTCAAAATTTGCTGAACATTCAAAAACTACACAATCTCCGGTCTGCTGCCAACCATAAATGCAAGAAAAAACATGTGAGTTGGTCTGAGTTTTGTGAATTATTAGCGTTAAGATGTAACTACACCCTTTAACACTTTCCTTCGCAGTGTTTGCCAGTTTTGCAAAACTTAATTCAAATATTTTAGAAACCACTGGAAATGTGAAACGAGCAGCGGTTGCTCAGAGGATAGAGCGCTCGCCTCCCAATGAAGTGACACAGGATCAAATCCCAGCATTGGTTGGTCAATACGATTTCTACTCCCAACTCGCACAAACCATAGTACTGACATAAATTTTTTTCAGTGATAGATGGGTCATGGGTTAAAATCTCCTTGCTGTCGAGCTAAACTTTCGTGGTTTTCCTTTGAATATAACGCAAATGCGTGTTATTTCGATCAAAAAGTCCCCCGTAAAGTTTCTCCTAATGCTTGAACCACGAGTCCCCATGTCTTTTGGATTGGATTCAAAATTACAAGGCTATGGAGTTAAACATTGATAGTCGTGAACGGCTGTTTAACTCCGGTTATAAAATGAAACTAAATGTAAAACTATTTGCTTCTAAGCGTTCACCAATTGCTAGTAACCATTTTTCTTTCATCAAAAAAGTATGCATCTTCCGAAAGAATCCCCTTACTGAGATTGCAACAGCTAATGTCTTGACTGGCTAAATTTTGCAACAGGGATTTGCTGTTCCGCAAAGGTGTGAAGCGTGTTTAAACATTCGATTCGGTATTAACTTGTAATAAAGTAATTTATTCACATAATTTTTAAAGTTTTTTTAATAACAAACACGGACAGGCCTGTAAGAGAGACGGAAAAGAGAAAAAACTGGTCGTGGAACTGTATCGATAATAGATAATTTTTATGAGGAGTAAATCTATTCTTAGCAGTAAACAACTCATTGTTATTAGTTTTTGCTTGGGGACGAAGCAATTCAATATATAAATTGTACCCGTTAAAATATATTGGTTAATTATAGATATTTTATTATTTCGGAAAAAAGATAAAAATGAAATTTATTTGTTACCAGTTTTTTACTCTTTTCCGTTTTGATATATATCGACTTGTCTCCATGTAACGCAAAAAAAGGTTAATAATTCCATCAAAAAGTCCTCCACGAAGGCAAACTTCTCCCAATACTTGATCGAAGAGTTCTCTTGTCTTCTGGATTGGGTTCAAAATTACAAGGCTACAGAGTTGAACATAAGTAGTTGCAAACCTAAAAATTGGAGTCGGCTGTTCAACGACGGTTATAAAATAAAATAATAAACATCATGAGATACTGAAAAAACACTAAATTTATTTGTACAAAAAACTAAACTTGGCTAAGGTAAAAACCTTTTTACAATATTTATCTTATATACAATTGATTGAGAGTTGATGAAAATCAACGAGCATAGGATTACCAACTTACCATGCTTTTTGTAAAAATTTATTCTAATTGAACCTGTAAAAATTGTATTCTAGTTGTAATCTAGTTTTATAAAATTCAATTTAGATGGACAAGCAAATAGCCCTTCGAGCTATAATCAGGTTTAAATCGGTATATATATTTACTGTAATTTTAAGGAGAACTTTATGTTGTTCAAGAATTAGTGATTGTTAAAAAACGGTAAATGTTTAGAGGTAAAAAGTTTAACAATTTTGGCGGATTATATTTCTTTTTTAATAAGGGTTGCCAGACTGGAAACATTGCGTCGGAAAGGGTTTAACGGAATTCTATGCATATGAGTCACAAAAAAAATCAGTTATAGAAATTTTATTAAATTTTCAATGTAATTTAATACATTTCTTATGAAAGAAATTAATCATTAATTGCAATTCTATGCTCTTGAGTTCAACGGAACCAGTTATGAAAATTTCTTTTTTTTCTCCCCCTTTACTCAAGAAATCGAGCTTTAAATGTAATTCCGTGCCTTTGAATCGAAAGTCACAAGTATATATACTTCATTAAGTTATTAATGTAGTTTGCATTTTATATAAAAAGGATTTAAATATATGAGTTGAAAGAAATCATGTAAAAAAAAAGCTTCCCATGGGAGTTAAAAATCAAGTGTGAATTCTATGCATGTTAGTATTAAAAACTTGTCTCGATTCAAAGAAATTTATTTGCCTCTATCATCTAGCAGTGGCGGTGAGGTGAATGCTTGAAGTGAGATTCTGAAGAGGATAAAAAAAGCTTCCCCTTCCTCCAACCGTGGAACTAAAAATAAAGAATCTTTCTTGGCACGGGTGGCATTCGTGAAAGAAGATGCTGATGAAGACGGCGCGTCGGCCACCATCCCCATGGGCCACTCATGACGACCACCCTCTTCGTCCACGCGCCCACTCAGTCAGGGGGTGGCGGCGGTGGACGCTTTGACTTTGACGACGGGGGCACCTTCGGTGGAGGGTGGGAAGATGGCAAGGCCCACGGACACGGTGTGTGCACGGGCCCAAAGGGACAGGGTGAGTACAGTGGATCTTGGTCCCAAGGATTCGAAGTGTGTGGTGTGTATACGTGGCCAACAGGTAGCTCTTATGAAGGACAGTGGTCAAATGGTAAAAGACATGGACTTGGATTAGAAACAAGGGGCCGTTGGATATATAGGGGAGAGTGGACCGATGGATTCAAGGGTCGGTATGGTGTGAGGCAGTGCATTTCGTCTGGTGCCAAGTACGATGGCACGTGGGCCAATGGACTGCAGGATGGTTATGGATCTGAGACATACGCAGACGGGGGTAAGTGTTTTCCTCGTTTTTACTTTTTTGTTTGCATACACAGAGTCAAAATGTTGATTCTCAACCTAAGCGCTGATGGAATAGTCTAAATATTGATTCTCAACATAAGTGCTGATGGAATAGTCTAAATATTGATTCTCAACATAAGCGCTGATGGAATAGTCTAAATATTGATTCTCAACATAAGAGCTGATGGAAACTACGGTATAGATTTCTTAAAAGTCAACAGGTCATCAATAATGTGGACAATAAAATGTCACATTTCCGCAATATTGTGTAATTTCATTAGCAATACTTTATTACAAGAGAGGTCGGCAAAAATTATGTTTTTTTATTTTCAAAAAAAAATCAATTTTTGTTTCATTGAATTTTTGTTTGTAAACAACACAATAGCACTGTTCCGTATTTTGTTTATTTATGAAGATCAGAATTTTTAACGATTATAATCATTTTCGATCAAAACTTAATGATTATAACATCCTCCGCCATTTTGAAAAACATTGTTTTCACCACTATGCGAAGGCGAGATTGGCCATAAAACGGTTGAATACGTGTAACAAATTTATTCGAAAGACGGCGTTCATTTTGACCTGATAAAAGTGTCTCTCAAGTAAAGGGTTACGGTAAAAATATACATAAGGAGAATCTGAGATTCGGTAATATCGCTTGCTTCGACCTTCGTTGTCAATTTTAAAATTTCGGGATTCGAATTTGATTTGTACTTATAAAATTACAAAGTAAATTCAAAACCTGTAATTTTTAAAGTCGATGAAGGTTATAAGTTCTTTATAATCAGTACAGTTTTACTCAAAAAATGTACTAATAATAATTAGCTCTTATTCGGTCACTATAATGATATTTAATGAACTTAGTATCTTGACCTATATACCAATGACAGTTATCCAATTTTAAAAAAGGAGACAGGTTTTTAAATTTTATTATTTTATTCATCGCTGTTGTATGTTACAGAAAAATATATAATGTTATTACAATTTATCACAAAATAAAAATATTTATATAATTTTGATCTGTCGATTATATTTATACAGTTGAAATGCTACTGTTTTTGACTATTATTAATAAATTTTAGAAAAGTGTTAGTATACTGTAAAACATACAGTGTCTTAAGAATCAGTTCAGCGTTTTATCATTATCCCTGTTCCTTGTACCATAATATTGTTCTCACTCGTGTGTCCTTAATATGGAGCTAAAATAAACCATAATTGAAAGTAAACAATGATTGAGCATCAATTGGAGGCAAATATAGGGTATTCAAGTTTAAGACTGATTAATATCATTTTCAAAAGCAGTCGAACATTCCTCGAAAGTATTCTACTTAATATTCGTTTACTCGGAATCTATTCTACGATTTTATTCAAATTCCGCATTTTGTCACTTAAAATTACATATTTTTAAATGATCTTAAAATGAGTATACCTCATTATTCAAAATTTTTTCATCCTTATTTAAACAAAGATAAAATAAAACACGATTAAAAAATAATACACGATAATTTAAATTATTTTTTAATAGGACTTACCTTAGGTTAAACGAATTTTATAACTGCGTGCAAAGAATTTTTACAGTTCGCTGAAACGATTTTGGAGATTTAGCGAAATGTGCAAAAAATTAAATTAGCATTAAGGGGTCCAAACTTTCGGCTGCTCATATGACCAAATCTATTGAAAAAAAAAAGTATGTTTATTCACGGAATGTACGTTTCATGTCTCATTTCGTAACTTAGCATATCGTCTACATAAATTAATTTACATATTTAAGACTAAGCCTTCGAGTCATTGACGCGTTAAGCATTAAGGGGTCCAAACTTTCGACTGGTCTTCTAAACAAACTATAGCTAATTCTATACCTATTACTATAGCTAAAACTATAGCTAATTCTAAACAAGCAATATTTGGATTTTTGATCCTTAAAATAGGGCCTATGCCCTATTTTAAGGATCAAAACCCCCCCAAATAATAATAATAATAAATAAATAAATAAATAAAATTTATTAGCAGCCGTGAACATATTAACCAAAGAAAGAGTACTATAATTATTTTGATAATTACTACTAGTTATTTTAATGTGAAGAATGACAATTTTTTGAATAATCGTTTAATTAATGAAACTCATAAAATAATAGGTCTTGCACCAAACAGGTGAATTCGCAAACATGGAATGGTTATATAGTCTAGCTCTGATTTTGTTTTTGGCGTATACATTTGCTGAAAATGAATAAAATAGGCTGAATTATATAGTTACTGGAGTTTTACTTAAATAATTTTATAACCTATATAAATAAATAATAAAAAACCAAAAATCTAACAAAATAACCAAACAATTACAGAAATTATGGTTTTATTGTTTTGATACAAATATAATTTCAAGCTTCAAAAATCATTACTAATATAAAAAATTTAAACTCTAGAAGCACTGTAACATTTCGACGGAACATCAGGGTTACGCGGTACCCCATTTGGTGACCGCTAGATTAGACAATCTTATTTGTATAAAAAAAAAATTAAGATTTAAATATTCCAATTTAAATAGAGACTAAGAAAAAATAATATCTTTAACGTCTGCCCCAAGTTGGAATGATTGGAACCGTGTTTAATGGGTAAATAAAGTAATTTTTTTTGTCACATTTTAAATTTGCACTTGAGTAAAAAAATTTCTTTTTTTAATTAAAAAAGTGATGTACTTGTCGAAAAATATTTTTTTTTTTCTATTTTAAGAAATAAAAGTATTCATTGTTATATAATTATAATTTTTCAACATATTTAGATATTTTTTACTTCTAAAACTTCATGGCCGAAAAAAAATTTATTATAATTTTGTTTTATTTATTTTTTAATATTAAAGCAGTGAATATATTCTACAAAATTTTTAGTGCACTTCTGAGGTAGACTGTTTCGAGTAGAGAAGGGATTTTAACGAAACTTGGCCGTCAGCCAATTGTTCCGCTTCGTCACGTTATTATGCCTTCTTTCGCTTTTCCATGCTTTTTTTTTTAAATTTTTTTTTATTTCTCATGAAATCTTTTTCGCTTCTTCCAGATGTTTGATATTCTTTTTTTTTCTTCTTTTTTTAAAAAATTCTTTGAAAGAGAGTTAAACTTGTTGCAGCGTTTGTTTACACAATTTAGATAATTAATTAAACATGATTAATACCGTGTTCTTAGCTTCTTAAGAGGCTTTTTCCTTCGTCACCTTGAGTTTTTGGTAAAATTTTTGAATTTTGTTTATTTGGTGTTGTCTTGTTCTTGCCTTTTTAAATCTGTAGTAGTTGCAGTTAGTAAAATAATTTTTACTAACAGCAATTAATATTAATATTAGAATTTTACTATTAGTAAAATAATTTTTCCAAAAAAAAAAAGAAAAAAAGCTTAACATGGGGTACAATTGAGAAGATTCATGACAGTAATCGAGTATAATATGAAAAACTCACAACTACTTCCACTTCGAAAATTTTACTAGGAATAGCATTTACCTTTTAGTTTAATTAATAAGCTGAGTTTTAAATATGTTTACTAAATTCATAAACTTAGATAAAACAGCAAAATAAATTATTTCAAAAGGAACTAGAGTAATACAATTCTAACCTGCCGAGTAGCGACATATAACAACACACTTCATTTAATATTTACTTGTTGCTAGAAATCAGGTTCGCAGAAAATGCTGTTTACTAATTAAATTTAGTAAGAATAACACGACCTGTGACGTAGGCTATAGTATACCTTTTATAGCAGTTTATTTGTGGGCAGGATAATAATAGTTTGCTTTATTTAATTCACCACTACTAAGTTCGAATTAAGACATTTATGACTGGCCCGTCCCGAAAAGGTTAATCATGCAAAAATGCGGACATGAAACTGCTTATTTTTATTTATTTTCATTTAAAATAACATAATTTAAACGATCCAAAAAATATTTTAATTGAGTCAGAATATATATCTAACTCTAAGTATAGAAATCTGATTTTTATTTATTTATTTATTTATTTTTGGAAGAAGAAGAAAGTCGCATAAGAAAATACATAAAACTTATTATTCATTTCAATATTTTTACAAAACTGTCTCTGATTTTATGAAGATTACGGTGGCTCATTTAATCATGCAAAAAATGAGGAAATAAAACAGCTTTTTTTTATTTATTCACATTTTAAATAACAATTTAAATAATTTAAACGATCCAAAAATATTTAAATTGTGTCAGAACGTATATCTAGTATATAAAATCATTTTTTTTTAAAAGAAAAATTAATAAAATAAAAATGGATGTATTTGTCAATTGGGTATAATATAAAAAAGCACAACTACTTCCACTTACTAGGAATAACATTTACCTTTTAGTTTAATTAATAAACTGAGTTTTAAATATGTTTACTAAATTCATAAACTTAGATAAAACAACAATATAAATTATTTCCAAAGGAACTAGACTAATACAATTCCAACCTGGCGAGTAGCGACTTATAAACAAGACACTTCGTTTGATGCTTTTACTTGTTGCTAGAAATCAGGTTCGCAGAAAATGCTGTTTACTAGTTAAATTTAGTAGGAATAACACGATCTGTGACGTAGGCTATAGTATACCGCTATAAAAATAGTTTGGCTACCAGTTTTATCTTTTTAATCCTGATTATCGACACCCAGAGAATGCATATATGACTCGCCCGTCTGGAAGAGGTTAAACAAGCCTCCGTAATCTTCACAGAATTAGAGACAGTTTTGCTACAATATTGAAATGAATAATAAGTTTTATGTATTTCCTTATGCGACTTTCTTCTTCTTTTTCGTCTAAAAAAAAAGGGGGGGGGGACAGTTTTTTTCTATTTCAGTTACTTATACCCGTGACTCAGGGGATAGAGCGCTCGCCTTCCAATGAGGTGAACTGGGTTCGATCCCGGCGGTGTCTGGTCGATGCGAATTTCGCATCCGGGTTGCACCGACCACAATGCTGACTTGAAATATCCTCAGTGGCAGACGGATCATGGATTAGAATCCCTTTGCCGTCAGGCTAACCGTGTTTGGTTCTCGTGGTTTTCCTCTCCATGTAACGCAAATGCAGGTTAGTTTCTCCAGAAAGTCCCACACGAAGGCAAATTTCTCCCAATACTTGATCCAAGAGTTTCCTTGTCTTCTGGATTGGGTTCAAAATTACAAGGCTACGGAGTTGAACATTAGTAGTCGTAAACTCAAAAATTGGGTCGGCTGTTCAACGACGGTTATAAAATAAAACAAAATAATTTTAATTAATTTATAAACATAAATACTGACATTCTTTGTGGTTTATCCTCAAAATCTTGAGACAGCTATGACAATTTTTGTAAAATTAGTTTTCGTTCGTTCGTTGTAGTGGAACTGGTCGTCTGAGGCCATTACGACCCTTTTCCCATTCATCCTGCAATTAGACCAAGAAGCACACATGACAAAAATAAATTAAATTAGTTTTCGTTCCTTGCATTGGAACTGGACGCCTTGTTCCAGCTATTTTGTGGTGAGGCTTTTAAAATGTTAGCAAAAGGACTATTAATTCTGAAAGCTTTGGTTTTTAAATGTCTATCACTCTATAAAATATTTTACAAAAAGAGTAGCAGTTGACAATCCTGGCAATAGTATTACCATCTGTACTCTGCTGGCAATGAAAGTGTTAAGCTTTTAATTCTCTTCTACTGATAAAATATTTTGCTGAAAGCGGAACAGTTGGCATCTTTGCATAACTAATTCTCTGACTACAAATCTTGCATTTGCCAAGTTTAATTCTAGGAAAAGCACTTTTTTCCTAACAATCCTTTAAAAAAAAATTAGTTGTTTTTAAAAAAATATCTAAAAGTATTTTTAATGACTCGTGATACGCTAATCGAATATCCGTCATTTAACCCTTTAACTGTCAAATTATTTTGATTATTTGGGCACATAAAGTGTCAATTTTGTTTTGATGATTTGGGTACATAAAGTGTCAATTTTGTTTTGATGATTTGGGTACATAAACTGTCAATTTTGTTTTGATAATATCGGTACATAAAGTGACAATTTTATTTATAGCACCAATCAAATGTTTAGTACAAAATAAAATGTACCTAATAGTAAAAAATTGATATTTTGAATTGCATGCAAAAACTTTTAAGGTTTTTTTGCCACTGTATATTCACTTGAGGCGGCTACAGCTCAGTGTGGCAGTGGTAAAGCTCGCTTCTAGTGGAGCATCGTTTTCTAAAAATCAAAATAAAAAAATTAATTTCATTATTTTCTAAAAAAAATTGATAATCTATATAACGTTACCAGAAACTGGATGCCATTGCAACAAAAAATTCCCGCACACTTCGAACATAAACCTCTATCCTTTGAAACCTTCAGAAAAGTGCTGCCATCTATTGTTCTAAATTGCATCTAAATCAACTTTACCTGAGAAAGAATCGGGTTTGAAGCCGAAATAAACTTCTCCCGATATATATTCGAGTATAACAATACGAAGCACGCAAAAAAATTACCCCGATAATGCTCGGGCATGACATTCCGGAACACCAGCGCAGTGCCCGAGCTTATTTCGGGCATGACAGTTAAAAGGCTAAAGTCTGAATATCTATTCTAATAAAATATTTGGACACATCGAATATTTTGAGCCTCTAAAAGTAGGAAACTGCAAAATAGTAGCTACTTGGTCACCTAAAGATTTCGCACAATAACACTTTCAAATAAACTGTTAACACAAAGAAAAATCATCAAATTTTAAATTTCTTTTTACAAATAGCAACATACTTGAAAATGTATTGGAAACGACTAAAACAAAATCAGTTTTTTACGAATTTTTATTGGTTTAGGTACTACTGTGGGCAATGTGTGGGGTGGTTGTAGTCATTTTATACTGGGTTACCATGAGCGACTAAAAATGCAAAAAATGCTGATTAATAAATTTTAAAACTTTATTAAAAGAAATTACAATGGAGTACCTGCAAGTGACGTAGTGTGGGTATCTCGATCCTGATTGGTTATTAAAACGTGGATTTTGTTTACGTTAGTAACTGTACTTTCCATTCTATTTCGAGTAAGCCAACCCCGTCAAGTATCAATTCTTTTAAATGACACATTCTAAATTCTTTCACAGAGATTCTTTCTCAAAGATTTTAATTCTTTCACTGTATATTTTCACAGACACTTAACACAAAGACAGGCACGAAGCCATGTGGAAAATAAACAAATTAATTATATAACGAAGTTGCTAGGTACGCAAAACAAAAATATATTACGTTTACAATAAAATAAATAAACAAGTAATAAATCTAAGTTTAGTAAAAGTTGTAGACGAGAAAAATTTTTTTATTTCAACTTATTAGATGTGCGACACTGCTCTTTACTTAATTAACTTACTCGTATCGTAAATTAACATTCTAATAGAAGTCATAATGGTAATTACGATTGAATAATTAACATGATAACAAATATGCAAAAATTAATTGAGTTTTTTACATTTTTAGTCGCCTGTGGAATCTCTGTTTTATATCAAATTTATTAAACTGAAAATATAACATTTAAAAAAAAAAATATTGATACCACTAGAAATTTTTTTTCTCGAGAAATTCGCTGAAGTTGGCAGTTAGCGAACTTGTTAATGAATTAATCCAAAAGTGTGAAATAATAGTTGCTACTAGCTGTCCACTACTATAATCTATATTACTAGAATAATAGTGGCTAAAACTGGGGAAAATTTAAAAAGTGGCTGAGAAATTTTGAAGATTTTTACTAACTACTGTATTATTATATTATAACCGTCGTTGAACAGCCAACCCAATTTCGGGTTTATGACTACTCATGTTCAACTCCGTAGTCTAGTAATTTTGAACCCGATCCAGAAGACAAGGGAACTCCTGGATCAAGTATTGGGAGAAATTTGCGGAGGATTTTTTGATGGAACTAACCCACATTTGCGTTACATGGAGAGGAAAACCTCCCACGGTTTGCCCGATGACAAAAGGGACTATAACCCATGATCAATCTACTACTGAGGATATATTACGTCAGCACTGTGGTCGGTGCGAGCCAGATTCGGAATTCGAATCGACCAGCAATCGGTTGGATTCGAACCCGGATCACCTTAAATGGATCACCTTATATAATTTCAGACCACAAATAAATATACGTTACAAAGTCGTTACATTACACGTTGCGTTAAGGCAATAAGCTACTTGAGCTTACCTAAATAGGAAATGAAGATTTTAAATCTGAAATTGTTTTTACTCGGAAAGCTGTAGAGTTTTCTTCAAAAGGGAATTTTTAGTTTGTTATTTGTCTGAATGCACTAGTTTATAAAGAGCATAGGGGGTGATATACATACACGTACAAGTGTCTGCTCTTTTGAAAATAACACTCAAGACAAATAACGTATTGCATCCTACCACTTCCTACGTAGCAGAGCAGAAACGGCACTTAGTATTCCCTTAGTATAAAAAATTTCTGGTCAAGTATATATCGATTAACTACATAAAAACTGTAGTCTGTCGAGAGAAATCGATTACGGATTTGAAAACAGCGCTTCGAAGATCTAAGAATCGCTCAAAATAAATAAATAAATAAATTAACTTGTATCCCAGTGTAATTATTTATATTTGCGCTGTAGTGATTTAAGTGCCGGTGTGCTATTTAAATTTGTTAATTTCAAAAAATGCTATTTGAACTATTATCGTACCTCAAGAATTATTTAAACGGATAAAGAAAATAAAAATACATGAAACTTGTTGATCAAATTGTAAGTAATTATTTTTAAATTAATTTATATCGATTATCATTTATTTTTTACGAGTAAAAAATTTTTGATTGATAAAATTTTTATATAATTTTAAAACACGCAATTTCAAATGATAAAATACGGAACTTATGCTTAATCGGTTTTTTGATGAGTCAATGATCCCAAACATAAGTACTAAGTTTTGGATTGTAAGGTATACAAGTTTTTACATTACCTTAAATTAAAAATTTTCAATGGTCAAATCGGTTTAGTTGTAAAAATAAAATTTTAAAATAGTTGTCTTTATAAACTTTCATTTCTCCAGTTAAATTAGTTTCAAATTGTTACTCATAAAAAATTTTTGGATCATTTTACTTTATAAAAATCAAAGTTTGAGCAAAATGAGTCAAAGTAGTTATCTCAAAAAAAATTTGAAAAAAAGTCACATTTATAAATATTTATTGCTCAAGATTAGTTCTTCGGATTCTGCTAAAATTTCGGATTTTGTTATGAGTTTATAGTTCAAACATTTTCTCTCATTCAAAAAAATAAATTATCAAATAAAAGAAATTGTATTTGCTTTAAATTATATATGGATAAACTAGTTGTATAATTAAGTGAATGTTTTAATTGTTTAAGCAACTCCAATTCAAAAACATGGGAAAAGATGCAAAAAATGAAATTAACATTATGTGGGTGAAATAATAACTGACCGCTCTTTCATTTAAACTAATGCTACCATATTTGCCAGATTGTTGTTTTGTTATATTTGAGGCTCCATAAAGCCTAAATTAATAGGGGGGAAAAAGTGTGTTTTTGAAAAGCGAAAGAGTAATTTTGAGTCTGATTTCGTAGCTTAAATTATCGGTTGGCCAAATAAATCAGCATACTTAATGCCATCCCCTTGAATGTAGTAAGTTACAATCAGAATTTTAAAATTTATTGGGATTGCAATGAACTACTATTTCTTACACTAGATGGCGTTAGGTATTTTATGCTAGATTGCGAACTAATTAATTTTTCAGAAGTTTCTGTTTTTTTATAATCTGGCAACAGGAAATTCTTGTAACTCAAGAACGAAACCTAGTAGCATAAATCAGTAGTGTTGCTTACATTCTCAAGCTCAGTAGCAATCCGAGAAGCTACATAATGTTCTTTACTCTTTAAATTAAATCTTGCTATGTTCACCAAATTTGTTTATTTAATTTAATATTATATTTTTGTCTTATTAAATATGATCGTTTTGTTAATTCTACAATTACATTTAGCGAGTTCACTTAATTCCTGTTTAATGTTTTTGTTTCTTTTTTTTGGGAGGGGCATAAATTAATGCCCTTTGAAAATAAGAGGGGTGAAAAAAGGGAGTTCCAAAAATTAAGGTCTAAAAATGATCATTACTCTACGTATTAATTGTTTTTTTTTATTTTTAATAATTATTTATAATTTTTTATCATTTATTTTAATAATGGTTAAAAAAATTTCGAATTAGAAGGCAGACATATTTCTATATTATTTTAAGAATTAAACTAAGTGAAAATATCCATCATTAATAAGTTTTTCAGGGATTAAAAGTGAGATTTTCGAAATTTTGTTACTTAGAATCTATTTAGCCGATATCGCTCACACTTTGTATTTTGTTACTAAACAATTTAATTGTGTTAAATTTTGAAAAAATTTATAGAAAAATATCAAACACNAAAATACACTTGTTGTTTTTAAAGCTAAATTATTTTGGTCAATAAATTTTTTTCTCCCAAGTTTTTCGTAGGCCCCTGAATTTCGTAGGCCCTAGGCACGTGCCTAGTGTGCCTATAGGATAATCCGGCCGTGGAGAAGCTACATAATGTTCTTTACTCTTTAAATTAAATCTTGCTATGTTCACCAAATTTGTTTATTTAATTTAATATTATATTTTTGTTTTATTAAATATGATCGTTTTGTTAATTCTACAATTACATTTAGCGAGTTCACTTAATTCCTGTTTAATGTTTTTGTTTCTTTTTTTTGGGAGGGGCATAAATTAATGCCCTTTGAAAATAAGAGGGGTGAAAAAAGGGAGTTCCAAAAATTAAGGTCTAAAAATGATCATTACTCTACGTATTAATTGTTTTTTTTTATTTTTAATAATTATTTATAATTTTTTATCATTTATTTTAATAATGGTTAAAAAAATTTCGAATTAGAAGGCAGACATATTTCTATATTATTTTAAGAATTAAACTAGTGAAAATATCCATCATTAATAAGTTTTTCAGGGATTAAAAGTGAGATTTTCGAAATTTTGTTACTTAGAATCTATTTAGCCGATATCGCTCACACTTTGTATTTTGTTACTAAACAATTTAATTGTGTTAAATTTTGAAAAATTTATAGAAAAATATCAAACACTAAGAATTAAATTTCCTCTGAAAAGTGAACACTCTGCAGTGTTTAGGGAAAAAAAATTGAGACAATGATTAACTTTGTATAAAAACCTGGTATCAACAAATAAAAATTAAATACTTTTATCAAATTGTTCTCAGTTTTTAACAACAGAAATTATTTATTCAATTAAATCTTCCCTTAATAACACTGAGTATTCCCTTGTCGGTAATTTTAAACATATTTGTTTTGATAAGATAAGATGCATGTATTTTTTAAGTATTTATTTTTATTATTATTTATTTATTTATTTTTATTATTACTTATTTATTTATTTTTATTATTTATTTATTTTTATTATTTATTTATTTTTATTATTATATTTATTTATTTACTTTTATTATTATTTATTTACTTATTTTTATTATTATTTATTTATTTATTTTTATTTATTTTTATTATTATTATTATTATTTTCTTTTTCTTTTTTGCCTTTCAGCTATAGTATGAAACATAAAAAATATAACCTATCATTTAAAAAAAAAGTTCGATGGCTCATTTTATTAACCGGCACAGCTCAAAATTATCTTGGAACCAACCCAGAAATTTCCACGTAAAAAATTTATTAAACTGGAGTTATTTTAGGATAAAAGCTTATAAGATTCTCTCATTCTTATTCACTCCCACCCTGCTGTTTAATGTTTTGTTTCATTTTTCTTCTACTTTTTTTATTTTGTATTAGTTTAGTTTAGAAGAGTATACATCTATTCTACTATGTTTTTATTACAAGTTTAAATTTCGACTACTTATCGAAAAGTTAAAGCACTCAATTTTCTTCTGGAACAACGTGCCTGGTGGCAATGCAACTTTCTATCGTTTCTTGACCGCTAAAAACAGAACCAATCGCACTCTTTCTCACCGAATCAAAATCCCGACCACTTTTTGATTCAAAAAAGCACACAGCCCTCCTCTGGAACTCTTTGCCTGATGACAATGCAAATTGCAATTGTTTCATAAAAGCTACAAACAGAATCTATCGCCATAGATTTGTTATTGAATATTAATCCCGAATCAAATCTTGACCACTTTGAAACTAACTTGCTTGTTGTGCTCCGCGTTCTGTGTCAGTAAAAGTTCCATTCATTTGTTTTCCACCACAAACAAAATTTAAAGACACATTTTTTCCAAAAATATATTATCGTTGATTCAAATTTCTGTCTAGAATGTTCAAGTTTGAATTACATCTTGTTGAGGATAACAGCGTAATTGTTTTTTAACCGTTACAAGAAGAATAAATGGCCATTTATTTTCTATTTTCAATTTATCATCAATCAAAATTTGGACTACTCAAGTTTAAAAAACTGTCCGAAACAAAATTAAATATATGTATATAAAAATAGTAATTAATTTTTAAAAAAAATAAATTGTTTTTCAATTAGACTAAGTTAAATACCTTTATTTTAGTTACACTTAAAACAAAAAATGAGGTTCGCATCACTTTTCTAATTTTCTTCCATCATCAGCGAATATTTTGAAATATACTTCCGTCGCTTTTGAAGTGATGGAAGTATATGATTCGATAACTTTCGGAAGTAAACGATGTCGTCTGCGTTTTTAGTTTCCAATCTAACAAACATAAAATCATTTTTCTTTTGAGCCAACTTAAAAATCGTAGTTTTTAAAATTTTTATTATACTTTATTCTACAAAGAAACAATTTAATGAGGGAAATGACTATGCCACTTATTACTCTTAAAAGAATGCTACATATGATGATTAAGTAGTTTCTCTGAAGGAAAGGTTCATACAAAACTATCCCAAAATTTCTCTTCCATCTTGTACAGATTCGATGGAAATCTCTCAGCTTGATCTCCGTTCGTTATCGTAAATCATCCCTTGTCCTTGAAAGCATTTGAGCAAGGCCGAATTCCGAACCCTTCTTTTCACCAAGCAGCAAACTATTTCTGGATGTGTGTTGGCAACGGTGCTGCGTTGTCACTCAGTTCGGAAGTTTAACGCAGAGCCATCAAAACTGTTGATGCACAACTTCCTTGACAGAATAGCCCACCAATAACTCCGCGAAAATCAGCTATTCCCTTTCCACAGCATTTTTGCCCCATCCTATTTTATTCCTCTCCCCATAAATTCTGTCGACTCACACACCGAAGTATTTATGCTGGGTCGTTCGAATAAAGTTCTACAAAATGAATTACGGAACACTATTTCATATGACACGTCGGTGTTCTTTCTGGGATGGGGCAGTGAACTTTTACAATTTTATTTCTCTATAAGGGAGGGGGGTAGAAATAAAGTTTTGATATTCCTGGGAATGTGGACTGTCGAATACAGTTTAACAAAATCAATAACCTAACCGGATCACTATTTCACGAAATATAAAATAAAATTTTGATGTCCTTTAAATTAATGTGGAATCTCGAATATAGTTCGACAGACAAAATGAATGAACCAACCGGAACACAATTTCACATAATAAGGGATATCAAAATAAAGTTTTGATATCCCGTAAAATAATATGAACTCTCTTATAAAGTTCAACAAAATCAATTACCCAATCGGAACATCATTCCGCACGATACGAAATAAAGTTTTGACATCCCTTAAAATAATGTGGCTTCTTGGATATACTTCAACAAAATTAATGTACAAAACTAAGTTTTTATATCCCTTAAAATAATGTGAACTTTCTTATGAAGTTCGACAAAATCAATTAGACAACAGGAACATTATTTCACATAAAACGAATAAAATCTTGATCCCTTTTAATTATAGGGAATCTCGAGTATAGTTCAGCAAAATTAATAAATCAACTGGAACATTATTTTACATGATACGAAATAAAGTTTTGATTTCCCTTCTTGAGCATAGTTGGACGAAATGAACAAATCAACCGAAACATTATTTCACATAATTCGAAGTTAAGTTTTGATTTCCCTCAAAATAATGTGAACGCTCTATAAGTTTAACAAAATCAATTACCAAACGGGACACTTTTTCGCATGAACACCGGGACACTTTTTTCGGAATATTGTAGACACTCGATTACAGTTCGGCAAAATGAAGTTTTAAAACGAAGCTTAGCTTCACATGATATGAAATTAAGTTTGGATATCCCCTGGAATAATATTGACTCTCGATTATAGTTTAACAAAATGAAATTTCGAACCGGAACTATCTTTCGAACTAAAATTTTAAGACTGCAGTCTTACATCTAAGGAATATCATGATGTTCTTTCTAATTCTTAGGGACTTCTTAAAATATTTTTATTTCCATCTGGAATATTTTAAATCCCGTGCTTTACCTTGAGTTTTCAAGAATTGATTAAAAGCTTTTTTTTTCAGATAACATCAAGATACAAAAAAAAATCTATAACTAACATATTTTTAGTAAGTGTAAAATGGAACAGCAGAGAAAAGATATAGAAATTTAAACTTCAAATTGAAAAGCAAAATAACTGCTATTTTTTGTGCAAATGTTGACACCTCGCAACTAAAATCTATTCAACACCTCGCAGATCTATTTAAGTCTATCACAATTTCTAAAGTGCGAACTAAAACTGCGGCGGATAAAAATACAGTGTTTAAAACTCGCCAACTGATAATAAAAGAGAACATTTGAATTGTTTTTTAATCATTTTGAAATATTTTCCATTCCTCTACGTTGAGATAGTCACATGCAGTATTGACAATAGTGCATTTTCATAGTTTCAATATTGTGCGGTCATGGAAATAGCATCCCTTTAAATGGTTTAAAAAAAGTAGAAGCAGACAAATCTTCGAAAGAAAAAAATTTTTAATACCTAATTTAAACTCGCTAGACTCATTGTTTAACTCGTTCACGCCGGGCGTTGCGCCTGAAAGCGAGACGGACAAGAGAAAATACTGGTAGAAGAACTATTTCAATATTCGATAATATTCGGGAGGAGTTAATCTATTCTCAACAATAACAATTCACAGTAAGGAAATTTATGAAGTCCTAGTCCTAGTGTTTTGATTTTATTGGGCACCTAGGCCGCGAAGCGGCCCCTATCCCATTCATCTGGAATTTTAGAACAGTTTTGGTTGAGCAATGAGGTAAGCAGGCAATGGAGTTGCTTTTATGAATGTTTCAAGCTCTTTGCTTGAATAACTAAAAAGGAATCAAAAATAAATTGAGCAGCTTGCTCTAAACTGTGTTTGTTTGATTTTGGAGTTGGTCAGAACTGTATCAGCATGATTAAACGTTATTTTCAGAAAGGTTGATGAAATTATTTGTTTTGATAGTTATGATATGAGGCGTCGGAGGTGAAATGTGCAGCTATTGGTCTGTAGTTTTTATCTTTGATATAATTTTCAAATTTAAAGATTTCATTAAAATTTGCTGTTTTACATTCTATGGCTTTATCGAAAAAATCTGCGTTTAGCTTGTATATATCATACCTGCCAACTTTTAATCCCTTCCATTATTATTTTTCCCAGTGGTATTAAAATGGAATTAAAACTTCAATTTTAAGCAAACAAATATGTTGTATTTGAGAAAACTTGGGTTGACAACCAAGTTGGATGCTGGATATTGGGGTTATCTCGGCGTTTGGCGCGAAGCTCCTCTAACCGATTCATCGATTCTGTTTTGTCGTATTCTAGGAGGTCCTATATATCTTTGAAGTTGTAGTATGTTGTAACAACAAGTCAAGTCCTTAAGGAGTAAATCTTTAGTTTTGAAGGGAAAATCATCTTTGGAATGGGGAGATCCCCTTGAGTAGAGTTGTATGATAAAGTTAATAGTATTTTGATAGTATGCAGTCTGAGCATAAAAAGGCGGTAATTGGGCTGAAATTCGAATTATCACTGATTATATCAATATCGAACAATTTATTGAAATCTGATGTGGTGCATGTTTTTGCGTCGCTGTAAAATTTTGTGGTCAATTTAGCTATAAAGCAATTGATGTCATCAATGTTTAACGCTCCTCTGACTCTTTTGATTATGTCGTTTATGTGAGTACTCCAGCTCAAATTTGACAACCAAGTTAGTAGCGCATATTAATATAAGTGCTTAATTTTTGCAAGAATAGTGGTGATTAATATCATTTAAAAATTAAGATTATAAAAGAAAAAATAGTATATAATTACTACCACTTTAAATATGAAAATAAAATCTTCCGGAAAATCCAGAAGAGTTGGCAGGTATGATATATGCTGTGATGAAATTTATGAAGGCGAAGAAGCAATTCAATATAAAAATTGCATCCGTTAAAAACAATTGGTAGTTATAGATTTTTATTATTCCCGGAAAAAAAATTAAAAAATAAATTTTTTTGTTAACAGTTCTTGCGCCGCCCGGTGAGACAATCTAGCGTGACCCATCGGTGGGTCACCCCGGCGTGAACGTGTTAAATGCTGTTGTAAAAAAAGCATGCTAGAAATAAGTTTGCAGGGTAACATGAGTTATCAAAAATTAAAATTTACTATAGACATTTTAGCCGGGATAGCCTGGTCGGTAGGGCGCTGGGCCCATATCCAAGAGGTCGTGGGTTCGATCCTCGCCGGCCGAAGACTCCCCGTGTATTAAATGGTGACTGATGCACGTTAAATCTGTCGAGTCTCAAAGTCCTCCATGTTCCCACAACAAATCAATACCTCTGGGGGTACTGATCCAGGAGTTTCTTTGTCTTCTGGATTGGTTCAAAATTACAAGGCTACGGAGTTGAACGTAAGTAGTCGTAAACCCATGAAATTGGGTCGGCTGTTCAACGACGGTTATAAAATAAAATAAAATAGACATTTTAAACATGAATATGCTTACTCTTATTCTTTCAAATTGCATTTCATTTGGATGCTTGCAACTTATCACACGGTTGTGTCAAATCACGTGGATGGGCATGGCGTGTTAACGGTACAGATTTAAGACCTGGGCATATTATCACGCTGAATCAATTTTTGTATCTCTTTTAAATGGATATTTATAAGCGACGTGGCGTGTGAATGTTGAAATCTATTTTAATCTCAAATGAAATATGTCATATGAGTTTTAAGACTTGATTTTTGACTTTTAAAATAAACTAGTGGGCTGCGCCCCCTGCTCGCCAACCCCCGAAAATTGCTACGCAATCTTATATGGTTTGCTTCGCAAACCAAGCTCGCTTTGCTCGCTACTAACTTAGGTACATTGCAAATGCACAAAATTCTAAGAATTCAAAACAATCATTCAAATCCATATAACAACTTTTTTTTAAAAAAAAATTACATATTTTTAGTAAATACTAAGTCATTAAAATAAATTTGAATTTAAATAAATGACATGTAATTCGTTAAACCTATTAGAAATGTGCTATAGCAGGGGTTTCCAACTTACATGAGGCCGGGGGCCACAATTCAAAACACAAATCAAATGGCAGGCCGCAACTTTATCAAAATTTTATATAGGACTCTTTTATGTTTGAAGGAACATAAAATATTACTGTCAGATTTTTACCAAGTTGTACAAAACAAAAGTATTGAATTACAAATTAAAATAAGAAGTAGATTTTTTAAATTATTTAATTGTTATTAATAATTTAATATTTTTAAAAATATTAAATAAATATTAAAAATTCGGGCTACAGTAACTTTTAATGTGCACCTATGTATTAAACAATTAATGTGCTACAGATATCTAATTGTTAAGATATAAAACTTTAAAAAGGTTGTTATTAAAACTTACATATATGTAAGTTTACTATAGTAGCACACAAAATGTTCAATGAGAGAATTGAGGTTTGTCTGCTGCAACCACCAGAGAATGGATATTTACGTTTTAAATTTACAAATGTGTGTGAAATTATTTTCGTTCAAAATGAGTGGTTTCAAAAAGTTAAATAGGAGAATTTCTTCGAGAAAATTTCTGATACGTACATGCTAAATTATATTCACAAAATGCAAAAAGAGCAACAAACACGATTATTTTTGTATTTGAATAAATATTTCCTTGGATGCAAAACATGAGAAATATATTTTTTTGCACCGTTGGTATGATAAATTTCACAGAAACGAAGAAATTAGATTTTTATTAACGAGAAAAGTATTTTAAACCCATATAGATTTTTTACGAAAATTGTTCGCAAAAAAATGACAACTAATATATTCTAAGTCGCGGGCCACAAAAAAAGGCTTTGTGGGCCGGATGTGGCCCCCGGGCAGCCAGTTGGAAACCCCTGTGCTATAGTATAAAATCTTAAGATAAAATTTCTAAAACTGATATCTTTTTAAAAAGGTTAAAATTTTGACTATAATAAAGTCTATTAAAAATTGAAATAAGTAAATTGCAATGGAAAAGCCTGCATAAACAAATAAATTCTAGTAAAACAAATAAATTCGTGATCTAAATCAAAAATCGTCAAATAAATTCGTAATATATAAATTCGTGAAATCGACAAAGACTACTCACTTCTGCCTAGCTTATGCTCTCTCTGGTTATTTCAGTTTCCGTTTTTAAAAGCGCTATATGTTGAGCCATCTCAGCTAGATTTGGCATGTGACATTTTTAGCGGCAATCATTGGTCGATTTTCTAGCATTGCCATTCGGGGAGTTGTAATGAGGCTTTTTTTTTTGTCGCCGTGTAAGAGAAATATATATATAGATACTCAGCTACTTGCTACTTTTCATGTCTTGAAAAGAGTCATTAAGATACATTACTTTTTTTTAATTTTATTTTTTACTTTAAAGTTCGTTTCCTTAAGGCGAAAGATCCCTTAAATAAAATTCCTTTGCTCGCACAATTAATAATAGCAAATGCATATGTTTTTTTCCGATTTGGGATCCATTAGTGCCACGTGTTGGCCACCCCTGAATTATGAACTTAGTGGGCCATTTATTTCTCTTTCGAATTTCACTCAGTTTCCAAGGGAAACAATTTGCACTCATAAAGAACATTAAACTCCGGGATAGCCTGGTTGGTTGGGCGTTTGACTCGTGCTCGTGAGATCGTAGGTTTAAATCCCACCAGTCGAAGAATCCCCATGTATTGAAACGTTAAATCTGTTGGGGTCACAAAGTTCTCCAAGTTCCCATAACAAATCAATATCTCGGGGGTACTGAATTGGCGATTGATCGTTCTCTGGTTGAGATCAAAATTAAGATCTGTGAATGAATTAATTTAATCCTGTAGATGAATGAATGAAATGTGAATTAAAACGTCATGTGACGTGTGGGTGGCTGAAGTATTCTTGTCCATAGCCTGGAGCCACTGAAAAACAAGAAACGCACCTTCTACCTTAAAGATTTCCTTGGTTTGAATCAGGCTAGCTGATATTGGCAAGCGGCAAAAGTAACAACAACGAGAAAATTAAATTTAATGGCGATTATTTGCTATAAAAGGAGGAGAAGCACGTTTCAATGCACAAGGGGAAAACACATTCTGCATTCATATGTGGTGGGTTCCCTTTTCTTGTCTATTTATACTACATCTCCTTCATTTTTTAAAGTTAAATACCATCTCTTTCGTATGATTTCTCACAAGCGCAATGTGCTAATTTAATTCAATAGATGGCAGTACAAAACAGAAACGAAAACTACTGTTCCAATCTTTATAGTTGTAAAGCCAATATATACTCACGTTTGTGTAAATTGCAACATCATAAAGGAATTATGCAATTCGAACCCAAACTTAGGAAGAAAGGACAAAATTATGAAAACACTTCTACACGTAAACAATCTTTAATTTAGCAGCAAATGTTTTACCATATATTTTGCATGGTAAAGCTGTTGAAACAGTTTAAAAGATCATGTTTGAAGCTTTTAGATATAGTGTTATTTCTATCTATCTGAAATCGAATAGATCAAAATGGAAAGAGGTAGCAAATAACTTTATTTTAGCTTTCGTAGCAATAATTTTGAAATCATCACATAAGATTACAAAAATTATATAGAAAGCTTTTTTCAATATAGCGATATTAAACTAGGAAAGAAGCTTTAACCTTACTATGCTCAGATTGGACAATGCACATTTTGCATCGGTGAAAAGGTAACCTTTTCCAAAAGATTCTATCATGATCTTATAATAGATTCATTAGTTTTGCCATGTAACGTCTTCCAAAACATTTGCTGCTATAAGAAAGATTGTTTACATAAAGTTAGCATAGAAGCGTTTCCATAAATTTGTCCAAGCCCTGTGCATAAAATAAAATGTGAGTTAACCCTTTCTAATTCCGTGGTAAGTGTACATACCACTAATTCTTCCACCACTTTTAATTCAGGTTTCCATTTGTTAGTAACTTCAGTTTTCTTGTAGTTATTTGAATAAAATTGGCAACCATTTTTTTATGTAAGAAAACGTATAAAAGATATAAAATGCATAATTCTTTCTGAAGTTTGTAGCATTTATAAAATTTATTTTATAAATAAAGAAAGATAAAAGTCAATAAGTTCCTTTCGTTGTAAATATACTTATCATAAAAAAATTGCATTAAAATTTAAATTATTTTTTTTATATGATAATTGAGTTTTTCTTTTCTTATATCAATTACTATTCTTATATGAATTTCAATACCAAAAATTCTTTAATTTACCTTTACTAGAAATAAATGGCCCACTAAATGGTTAAGACTTGAAAATTATTAGAATAACGAAGCGATTGCACTTGTACCACTGTTGCGCATGTTTATTTGTACCACGTAGTAATACGTGGAATGAATTTCTTTAATTTCTTCATGACGTTGCAATTTTCCCGAACAGTGTGGATTTTGGGCTTTCCGCAAGTGTATTTTAGGATCATGTTTCATGTAAGTAGGATGTAATTGTCGTAGTAAAAAGAGTTAAATAGAAGAGCTTCGAACGATAGCCGTCGGCTATGCAGAGGAAGATCTATGAAAAGTAACGCCTACTTTCTACTACAAGTTTTACTCCGAAGTGCGAATTGAATTATATTGAGATGATAATTCTAAGAAAAACAGCACTCGAAAAAAAAGAATCAAATTTAATTCTCCTAAAATTTAACAAAATATTGAAAAGTAAGCTGTTTAATAATTTAAAAAAACTAACAATTCGAGAAGAATATATATTTTCAGGATATTTTGAGACAGTATAACTTCATAAAAACTGCTATACCGTCCTTTTGGTGAATGCTTGTACTTTTCCTTGCAGACTACTCCATGAATTTACTCGAAAAAGCAGTTTCAGAGATCTGCGGTTCCCAAATAGTGTTCTGCGGAACCCTAGGGTTCCGGGAAAGAGTTAAAGGGATTCCGCAACCAGTGATGATTTTTGAAACCTCTGATTATATTTTCAGATCAAACCTATGATGCATAATTTCTTTATTATTACGGTTTCCTTCATGAAATTATTTCAAGTAAAATGCCAGTCATTTAAAATTGCATTTTAAAAGGAAAATATGACATTTCTTTTTCCAATATAATGAACAAATTATGAAAATAATACTTATTTATGAAATATTGCATTAGCTTTTTTTTTTATTATCGTGCTTTTCAAATCAAAATAAGTAAATTATTTAATAAAGAAATACCTGTATGTACCTTAAACTTCTCTTATAAATGTGGATTAATAATATTAATTACCTTAAACTTTATTTTAAATGTGGGGTTCCATCGAAAGAAAGTTGATTATTTAGGGTTCCGTAGCTGAAAATAATTAGGAACCACTGATGAAGATCATGACATAATCTGTTGTTAACTCGAAAAAATCTTTGATTTCTAAAGGAGCAATGAACCTCTTCTGTGATGTCTTATTTTTCGTTCCAATTAACCACAACTATCCACCTCAAAAACAAAATAAAAATAAAAAATATCATCACAAATAGTCTTATGTGAACATTTTAATAATTAATAAGTAAAACAATTTTATATATCTTCCATTTATGACCTGTACTAAAAAGATTATAAAAAAAAGTAACTCCCACATACTCGACTTTATACCTTAATCTCTTTGAGTCATGTTAAATCTGATGAATCAGTAAGACAGTAAGGGGCATCATATCAGGGCACTTACTGTATTGAGTACACAGAACAATTCTAAATGCCAGTAGTAACTTTTATTTAATTTTTAAAATAAAAAAAAAAGAAGAGTAAGTTTAACTACCAGTCTTTTATAATTACAATACTAGGTAGTAATATAAAGGTAAAATGCATGCTTATCTATTGGTTGACCGGCCCTGGAAGATTCAATTGCGTGTGACGCCCACTTTCGGGTGGCAATAACGTTCACCGCTGATTCACGTCGGCGGGAATCGTTACAAAATTTGAAGAAGAGCCTCAGAGCTCATACAAATCATGATGGCTAATCGCCGAAACCAAGTTATACCGCGCCGTCAAGGCACTCACATTGAAGACGCTGCAAAGCAACTTTAAAACATAAAAGAACGTTTGATTCTGAAGGGGCCGGTCGACTTTTTGCAATTTTTTTACCTTCTAAAAAGTTGATTATGACACTATAATCTATTAATTATAAATGTCCTTCGAGGTACAAAAATTTCTTATGATCACAAATTTTCACTTCGATATTTTCATCGGAAATAAAATTCAGAGTGACATTGAATAAGCGCTTAAGACCTTAGTTAAAGGCTGTTCTAATTTTCTGAGGCTCTTCCGTACCATGAGATAATGCTTTTCAGTATATAAAAATACCGCACGATGTAAGTGAATATAAAATCCTCAGCTTTTTGAAAGTGTAGAGCTTCAGTAATTTCGTTTTTTATCTATTATTTTTTTAAAGTTTATAAAGATAATTATACTCTGTTGCAATGTAAGAAAAAACCATTATCTCTACGGAGAAAGCCTGTTTGTACCTAAGTGCACGCTAAATGGAAGCCAATCACAAACGAATTCCAACATTGCCAACTCTTGAAGCGTCGTGGCACAGCCTTCTTTTTACTTATAAAAAATAGCAAAAATTAAATTTTCGTGCGATTAGTTTGGGTTTTAGAAGCTTTTATATTGTTTTAAAAGCATAATTATGTAATTTGATTGCTAAATAAAACGGAACTATATATGAGGTCGCGGATGATTACTTTAATTCTATACCGCATTGGTCTCTTTCTTAACTTGCAATATAGTGTAACCAATGCAATGCTCACAAAATAAATAAATATAAAAATTAAAAATTATTTCTTTTTGTAGTAAAGTAAATTGTTATAGAAAAAAAAAATAACTATAAACATTGGAATTGTAATTTTTGTAGAGAAAATCAATGAAAGTGTAAAATTTTTTGTCGGAAAAGGAAAGTAAACAAGGAACAACTGTTCGTTATTAAAATTTTTCCTCAGTTTTACTTCATTAAGTGATTCAATCAATCAGTTATTAACATTTCAATCTGGTGTTGTTTTTATTTTTTAATTTGTTGCTTGGTTCAGTTGATACTTTTAGTTGGTCAGTTAGCGATTTGCATAAAAATTCTGTCACTTATCAAATCATAAAATTCAATTAAATAATTAATTCCGATTCTTAAATTGGGGTATGAAGTTGGAAAACGGATATTTCCGGAATTCAGATTATAAATTGAGATTCGGGACTTCTTAAATTTTTGATTCTGGTGTGAAAATAGGAAATGGGATTTTGAAATCAGGATACGAGAATTAAGAGCGAGGAATTAAGGATTTTGATTTTTGGAAAAATTTTTCCTCTGGATATTTTTTCCTTCTGAGAATTATAACGGTTTACAACAATGTTTCTGTGACAAAGCGCTGTAAAAAAAATAAAAAGACACATTTCTCAATTAATGGAAAATAATACCGTAGGATTTACGCACGCAATCAAACCATCCCACGGAAGATAGATATTTATTTAGATACACGGATAGATATTTTATTTAACAACCGTCCACCCAATTTTTGGGTTTACGACTGCTAATGTTCAACTCCGTAGCCTCGTAATTTTGAACCCAATTCAGAAGACAAAGGAACTCCTGGATCATGCATAGGGAGAAAACTACCTTCATTGAAGACTTTTTTAATGGAGCTAACCCGCATTTGGATTACTTGGAGAGGAAAATCATGAAAACCTCCCACGTTTAGCCCGACGACAATGGGATTCTAACCCATGATCCGTCTACCACTGAGGATATTTTACGTCAGCACTGTGGTCAGAGCAAACCGGGTGTGGAATTCGTATCGACTAGCTATCGCTGGGTTGGGTTTCGAACCGGGTTAACCTCATTGGAAGGCGAATGCTCTATCCCCTGAGCCACCACGACTCTAGTTTAGATATTTTATTTTATATTTTATAACCCTCGTTAAACGGGTGACCCAAATTTGGGTTCACTACTATTGATGTTCAACTCAGAAGTTTGAATATTTGATAGTTCGTTCATATTAAGTACGAGGTACTGGGCCGGTCCGAGGTGTAAGGGGCTGCATAGGGGGTCGAGTAAAGTGGAGGGGGTGCCAAAGTGTGGTAAGGCTATATTAAAGAATAAGCTTCTTAAATCTTATTTTTTCCTTTCTAAAAACTTTTTTTTCCTCGCTTGCTTGTTGAAAATAATAGTTAAAACGCACTTATTTTCATGAAATATATAAAAAAAATTATATATTATTTTTGTAAATTATGTATATATTATTTTGTTGTCGTTGAATTGTATATATTATTTTGGCAACGAAATAACCCTACAAACTGGATAGCATTCCTTTTTTTAATTCGTTTCATTTGTGACTTCCTGCCCTGTGATAATTTTCGATCTGCAAATACAGATAACGGTTGACTATAATGAGTTAAATACAGATGACTATTAAGTTTTCTTTAACGTTTCTTGTGTGGTGGGGGCAAATCCATGTGCCTTTAGTAATTTCACCTCCCACAATGTTCTAAGAGAAATTTGTTTCGTGAAGGTAGAAGCTTTTGTTGTAAAGAAAAACAGAAAGTTGCAAATATTGGTAAAACATTGACCCATTCAAAGTCACTGATACAAAATTTTTTAAAAAAATAAAAAATGGACGGAAAAGTTGCTTTTGATTTATTAGAAAAATTAACAAATTGCTGTGTTAGAATAAGAGAAAGATCTCGAAATCCCTGCAGCACAGTGCTTTTTAAGAGAGCATCCACCTAAAAGTTTTATTAGTTTCTCAAATTCTAAAAGTATATCAGCAATTGCACGTTTAAGTTACTTTTAGATTCATCCTTAAAGTAAAGACAAAATTTATTACTTTCTTTCAGTTATAGTAGTATTAATTTAAATGTTTTATAATCATTTCTTTTATTTTATCAGCACATGATTTGTTTTGAAATGCTTCAATTTTAGTTTGAGAAAAATTAAAATCGGTAATTGTTTTCCTTTTAATTAATAACACGTGAATTTAAGAATATAAACTCGTAAGATTAGTATGGATTATTTTTTTTCTATTTATTTATTTATTTATTTTAATTTTTGTGATTTAAAATTTTTTACAATATAAATTCAAATCATTAATTAACTATTTATTTCATAATTTTAACCGTTAATTTGTTAAAACTAACTTCATGTTGTGTTCTTATATTTTTGTTACTTAGTTTTCTCAATAATTTTACCAATATTAAATTTAAAATTATGTCAAATTTGAACCAATGAAAAATCTAGCACTTTTCTCCTCGTGGTAAATTATAATCTTAAGTATATGATCTTTTTTTTTTTAAAGAAAAAATTTCTGAATACATACAGCCTTTTTTAAATTTTTTTCCTTTTTTTAAATTTAGTGAATACATTTATATTTCAGATTTTTTTTTTTTTTCGTTCCCTTGCTGTTTTTCTTTGAATATTAATTATTTCAAATTGTCTTAAACATTGAAAAATTAAAAATTATATCATTCTATATAGTTTTTTTTTTCAAATAGCGAATAAAAATTAACTATCAGAAAACTTTTGATATCAAGCCTGCGAAATTTTAACTCTAGATTGATATATATCAGTCATAGTTTTGAGCAAATATCAGGAGCAGATATTTTTAAAATGTTATAGTGATTAGAAAACATGGAAATCTGATGATGTAAGGTCAGACAATTATGATGGGTGATTGAAGTACTCCAACCTCTATTTATTAAATTTAGCATGACAATTCAATACTGCATAGTGCAAAATAATATCTGAAAAAAATTATGAATTGGGATGGGAGTTCTCCAATCACCCACCATTTTTGCCTGACATTGCACCGTCAGATAACTATTCATTCTGATCGCTACAACATTTTCTTCGTGACAAAAAAATTGAAAATATGGATGATATTCAAAATGAATTCTTGAGATATTTAGCTCAAGAAACAATTGGTGGTTTTTATAATTTCGGCATTTAAATTTTCTACGCTAGATGTCTAATGGTCCCTAATGACAGGAATGGATAATGAAAAATAATAATTGTAACCAACTAACTCTTTTTGAATTTAATGTCTTAAAAAACGACATTATTTTCCGGTCCCATTGATACAAATTGACAAACAAAAATTTTGACTCTTAGGAAAATTTGCCATAGGTTTGTCATAAAAAAATGCCATAGGATATTCCTATGGGGTTTTGCCTATGGCAAAATTTTGCCATACGTATATAGCAAAATTTTTCCCATATGTAAAACCCCATAAGAATATCTTATGGGATTTTTTTATATGGCAAATTTTTGCCATAAAACTAAGATGTGCTACAGCTTATGAAGAAATATTTTTCCATAGGCTATGGTACACCTTCGCCATATAGCTATGGCAACATTTCTCGTTGATATTTTACCATACATCAAAAATATTTAATTACAAGAAACTTTCCCAATGGAGATTAAAAATTCAAAACTTAATAATTGTAGAATAAATATATATCCAGAAAGCTTTTTTTTTAATTTCTTTGATAAACTTCCCCTGTTTTACTTGCAGAATCCTTTCTGAATGCTGTTCTTACTCAAATAAATTTAAAACGGTTAGTACTAACCGTTAGAGAATGGGTCCGGTGGTCGGACCGAGTGGGGAAAATATTGGTTATGTTGATTAGGAACAAAATATATTGAGTACAGGCAAACCAATACTTGCCCTTAGGAAAATTTGCCATAGAGAAGCCTACGGTAATCTATGGCTACCATAGAAATTTGTATGGCAAGATACCATATGCCCATGGTTACCATAGAAATTTGTATGCCAAAACCCCATAAGCCTATGGCTACCATAGAAATTTGTATGGCAAGATACCATAGGCCAATGGTAACCATAGAGACCTGTATGGCATTTATATGGCACGTCACCATTCTCCTATGGCAACCATAGAAATTTGTATGGCAGTATACCATAGGCCAATGGTAACCTTAAAGATTTGTATGGCAGTATATCATAGGGAAAAGCTGATCTAGATCCCCACCAACGAAACAACATCTCCTATGGAGTCCTCTAAAACATCTTCTAAACGAAATAATTATCCATTTTTTCACCCCGAAGTTAATTAAATTCAACATGAAATCCCACAAGGCATTCCTGGTAAGTCTTTTCCGGCCTCCGGGTGGCCAATTTTTCCATTTTTGAGTGTTTGAAATCCGATGTTCCATTGATTTAGGCTTAGAGTATCAGACCGCCATATTAACGTATCATCCACTACAAGTGGAATCTTTCGCTAACTTTAGCTACTTATTTTAACATTTTTTCGATCTCATTCTTGATCAAAAACATTTTTTTGCGAACGCCTATGCGATTATCTATCTGAATTTATCAAGTTTTTATTTTCCGGCTATCTGGTACTTTTATTATCGGTATCTTTTCAAAATATGTCGCGATTGGGTATAGGTTTTCGCTATGTTAAATTTCGTTATTTGTTAACGCTGACTTTGTACACTTTAATTAATATCTTACTGTATATATTTTTATCTAAAACTTTTATATTTCTTTCTCCCAACTGTTTCTGATTAAACGACATCCTTCTTTTTATTTTACCCCCTCCCTCTGATTTTATATAAATTTTTAAAGTCACATCACTTTTCCATTATTAATGGTGTTCTATTGAGTATTGAGTATAGTTAAGTGCGGCGAGCTCTCTGCTTATCGCTTATATATAGCTCTGCGTTTATTAATGGTGTTCTATTCCCCATAGCAATTTGTAAACAATCTTCATGATGAAAACCGCAGTTAAGTGCTTATCATCAAGCCAGATCCATCATTTCTTTAATAATTAAAAAATTTTAATTCTTTTATCTTGTTCGGTGGCAATTTAATTTTATTGCTGTCATATATCAATATCAAAGTCAGTGTTTACATTCTCATTAGTTTTTGATTTCAATTCCACTTAGGTTCTTGCAATGCTTTTTTACATTATCTTACATATGTTAGGGCTTTGTATTTTTATTTTGTGTTTCATTTTTGCTTGCCATTAAATTGTTTTTTATCATGTCTCTGCGTTTTGCTATCTTACAACTAATATTTCTTAAGTATCCACATATATTTGTACAATGTTCTGTTACATATTTATACATAGCTTAGGGTCATCACTTAACTAGATTTGCTGGATTACTGGTTGACGATTGTTTTGCTTCAATATCATCCACGGGACAGTCCCTGGCCATATCATCTGCTGCTGTTACCAAAAATGCTTTTAACAATTTAATAATCATTCCTTAAGTTTGCAACTTTTTCGTCATAGCGATTTCCTATACCCAATTAATTTTTATTTACTATCCCTGACCAAGTGTCAATTTGTCAATAGCAATTATTAATTTTACCAATTTTAATCATGTCTTAAACATGTTTTGTATTTACCAATGTTTTTATATTGCGTTCTCTTTTCTAACTGTGCTTAACAGAACTGAACATAAATTCTCTGAGTTTTTTATCCTACACTAGTAGGGGATCAACTAATTTAGCCTGTTTTCTATTCTTAGCTTTTCATAGTCTAATACCATCTTTTTTATAGATAAAATTTTGTTCACGTGCCACCTCTGGTTGCATCGTTACATATTCGGCTTGCCTCCCGTTTGGTCTATTTTAAACTAATTTCGCTTCGACCACCGGCCCCACTCTTTATCTTTTGAGTTTCCATAGTATTTTATTGTTTTAGTAGTCTGTTTAATTTTAACTTAGTATCGCAAATCAAAATTTAAAAAATTTTCATACTCCCTCCGACCATCGGACCATTATTTTACTTCGCTTTCTTTTAGGTTCCTCTAATATCTGACGCTTATCTAACTAATTATGATACCAATCAATCAAATTAACGTTTTTTATACTCGCTCCGACCTCAGGACCCACTTTCTATTTTCTTGTTTTTTACAGCTTTAACAAATATTGGTTGCCTGTACTTAATATATTTTGTTCCTAATCAACTTAACCAATATTTTCCCCCACTTGCTCCGACCACCGCACCCATTTTCTAACGGTTAGTACTAACCGTTTAAAATTTATTTCAATAAGAACAGCATTCAGAAAGGATTCTGCAAGTAAAATAGGGGAAGTTTATCAAAGAAATTTTTAAAAAAAATGCTTTCTGGATATATATTTATTCTATAATTATTAAGTTTCGCATTTTTAATATTTTTAATATCCATTGCGAAAGATTCTTGTAAGTAATTATTTTTTGATGGATGGTAAAATATCAACGAGAAATGTTGCCATAGCTGTATGGCAAAGGTGTACCATAGCCTATGGAAAAATATATAATTTTTTCAATGTATTATTAAAACGATTTTTCACTTACGGTCTCTTTTCTTTATGGTGCTTCTGTGTACATCACCGCTTCAGGAAAGCATTTCCGACCCCGCATTGCTATATGATTTCGAGTCGTCAGGATGCACCCTACCCCTTTTAGGAGTTCTGAAACGTTTAACTGAGACACCCTGTATATTAGGAGTCAAAAATTCCAATTCGTCGAAAAATAGGTATGTTTATTCGGAGAAAGCACGTTTCGTGATTGATTTCGTAGCTTAAAATATCGTCATTTGTACATTTGAGTACACTGCGACTACTTTAAGATATGGGATACAGGCCGCTGAGCTGTCCCAGTAGCACAGAGTCACCCTGTCCAGAAAGTAGGCGTTACATTTCTTTTGTATAAAAACTCTGAAAAATACAGCTGCAAACCGACCACTATATATAAAATTTAAAATTATATAAATTTAATAAATCGCTTTTTTCTGCGTCAAGTTTCAAATCTCTTCGATTGTTGTAGAACTTCTACGCGTACGTCAACTCGTGTGCGTATGGAAGTATAATATGACTCATCTTAATTACGTTATTATATTATTGATTGATTGACATATTCGGAGCCAAATAGAGGGTCCAAATTATGATCTCTAAAAAATATTTACCCTTAAAGATCAATAAACAAATCAGCTTGGAGCAGGACACGAAACTAAGTTACAAAATTCAGATATTGACAGGAAGGGGAAAAGGAAGTCGATGTTGGGAAAACTTTGTTGGTAGGAATATTTCACTAAACAAATATCGCCCTTGCCGATTACAAAGCCAAAATTTTGGCGGTGTTTTCTAATTTAGCTTTTTTTATTTAAATTTTTATTACTTTTTTGTATAAACAGTCATAGGATTAGAATCATCAAAACAGGACGGATTTTTTTTATCGTCTTAGTAGTGTAGACAATGGGATGGGAGTTTTTTGATCTTTAACCCCTTGGGGACGGGTGATTCATAAAAGCATTCGTACAAAATCAGGGTGTAAATAAATAAAAAACGGTAGCTTAAATGCAAATATTGCTAATTTGACAGACTTACTTTAGTTTGACTTTAATTATTATTAGTTTAATCATATGTATAATCAATGTTAGTTCAAAGTATAACTAAATAATTTTATTTTGAACTAAGTAATGGTGAATAAAGTAAATCAAACAATTATAATCCCGCATAGAAATAAACTGCTAAAGAATTGCAGAATGAACTGCAGAATGCATTACAGAATGCAGTTTTATCTTTTCACCCTGGTTGATACGGTTTTATGCAGGCACATATTTGTGACAGTCGACACAAAAGGGTTAAAGATCGTCTTGTTCCAGAGAGAAACTAATGAAAAAATATCGAAGAAGGATCGAGAAATTCTGTTCTGAAACGGGAAGTAAGAAATTTAAGAACACACATTCTAGTTGAAATTGAATGAAAACACTTAAAATCTTCTGTTTAAATATAGTAATATTTATTGCTTATCTATTTTTTTTTCAACTTGCGTTTATGTTAAAAAGATAAATATGCGGTTATCTTCTTGCGGTTTTGTTTTGTGTTCTTAGAATCAAAATTACAGGAATTTTATTTAAATTCATGAAGAAAAAAAAAAGATAACTATGATGTTAATCTGACTTTTATTCAAATCCTTTCCTCAAATATGTTTTTGATAGCTTAAACCATTTCTTTATATCTTATAATTAAAATTATTACTATTAAAAACATTTACTACTAAAAACATTTATATAGTTTATTACTATAAAAACATTTTTATAGAAATAGACAAACTAAACTTGATAGTTTCAATTAGTATGTAAATAAATGTATTTGAACTATGTAGAAAAAGTTAAATACAACATATTATCCTGTCTTTAAAGTTGTGCTTATAGCTTGAATCGAATAATACAATATAAAATTAATTATTAAAAAAAAATTCAAAATAGGTAAACTTTGTAATTCAAATAACAGACTTAAATAAGGAATAAATCATTCATTGGCATCCCATCTTTCGTGGGGGACTTATTTAAAAGTCAGAGCCTGCACATATGGATAGAAAGCTGATTATAGACTTTATCCTTCATTCATACATCCTTACATAATTTTAAAGTTTGCACATTCTCATCTTAATTTAAACATTAAGATAAATTTAATTTAAACATAATTAAAAAATTACAAATAAAAATACAGAAAGTTAAATGAAATTAAGATTATTGGAGATCCATGCTTCACCAATCAGCGCACGAGGTAAACTAATGTNTTTTGAAATACTTAAACAACACAAAACAGGTTTTAAATTCATAAACGCTAGACATAATTAAAATAGCAATTAATACACCTTTATCTTGTAAACTAGTATCTAACTATTTATTTTATAAATTTTAGCCATAAAAGAAATCTGCATAGAAAGCAAGAATAGAACAAAACATTACCCAGTGTTACACTATCATGATACATACATTTTAACCTAAAAAACTAAATTTATGTATTAAATTATAGCTGTATTAGTTTACTGTATAAAATTATAACTGAAAAGTAATTTTAAACATACACTACCGCATGCGTTCTTAAGTTTAATTGCTACTGATAAAATCCGTTAGTTTTGCCTGAGTTTTTCGTTTGAAGTGCTAACAAAAAGGGAAAGGGATTTTACCGCATTCTCTATAAGTTAAGTGGCTTCGAAAATCAATTTAAGGTGATTTCCCCCATAAGATGCGTTAACAAGTTTGAAATGTTCTGAAATATTTTGGGAAATAGGGAAAGTGGATCCCAAAGAAAATTTCGTTAAATAGAGAATTTACTTCGCTATTTGGAAGTTATTTTGCGACGAAATTTCTAAAATGTTCTTGGTTCCTCGAAAAAATTCGCAAAATAGAGAAATTTGCTAAATGGAAGTTCGTTAAATCGAAGTCCAACAGTGTATATATATATATATGGGAAAAAACCAATAGTCTTCTTTAAGACACATCTATTGGTATAAATTAATGCCATATTTCTGAATAAAGATTAATTATCCTAAGATAGAAATTATTCTTTATATGTTCAAATATATATATTTATAATATATGTAATAAAATTTAATTTTTACAAAGTGTAATAATCTGTAATAATCTTATTATTTTGCAATCTGATTTTCCAATTTTCAAAAGTAACAAAGAAAATAAAATAGTTTAGATTATTTTCTACTAAAACAATCCCCCCAAAAAATTCACTATTTTTAAAGTAAGTTGACAGAAAAAAATAATTATAGAAATATTTTTAAAAAAATCTTAAAATTATACAAAATTTACACATAAAATGAATCAGAACATAAACTTCGAGCTAAAAACAAGCTAAAGTTGTCTGCTGCCACAAAATAAAACAATATTAAAAAGTTGTGGGACCCTCTACCAAGGAATAAACATAGGGGAAGAAGGCTAGCTTCCATAGGCATAACGTAAACCAGTCCTCAAGGCCGGATTAACCATTAAGCACACTAAGCACGTGCTTAGGGCACCAGGGGATAGGGGGGCACCACAAAGCCTGATGTTAGCAGTACATAACTTAATTTTTTTTTGAAACATTACCTAAAAAATTTATTATTTTGAGCTTCCATTTTAAGAGTAGATATCAAGCTTTTCTAAGTACGAAATTTCACATAATAAAAGAAGAAAAAAAAGATGTTATGTATCAAAAATTTTTGGTCTTATAATGAAATTAGGTAGCGAATTTCTATGCGATAAAAGATCTATTTATTTATCCATTACAATGATTCTATTACATACTGCTACGATTCATGTTTACAGAATATTTTTCACAGTTGTAGCAAAGTTAATACTTCGTCAATTTGATTTTTTTATGTAAAAAAAAATTTATTTACAACATTTTGATGCAATGATTTGATGATGTAAAATATGTGATTTTTGATGTGAAAAAAAGAAAAAAAACTGTATTATGCATGTTTGCAGTTTTCGTGCATGTTTTTGTTTTTATGTGCTGCACATTTTTCAAAAATATTTGCTTACACTATATTTTTTAATTATATTCTCATTGCAACTGGAAAAAGAAGTTATCAAATTACGTAAAGGTTGTGTTACAAAAATTTATTTCAAAATTTTACATCAAATAATTTTTTTATTCACTAAATTAAGAAAAAGGAGCTGTGTTTAAGTATCATTTTTCGAAATTTCTTTGTGGAAGAGAGGTTAAATTTGCGAAAATATGACCACACACTTCGCATCACTTATAATTTTTTTTTATCTATATATAGCGAATATTGAAATTAGATTTTAAGACTTAAAATATATACTATGTAATATGAATGCAAGCAGTTAGTCTTTTAATAAGGAAAGAATTATAGGTTCCTTAGTCTTTAGAGTCTTGTATAAATACAAATGTTATAAAAGTTGAACACAAAAGATGTGTAAATTCATAATGTGAATCGGATGTTCGTTGACGGTGAAAAATACGTTAAAAAGAGTATCCATTAAAACTAATTTAATATTAAAATCAAATATAAGAGATAAGTAGCAATAAAATCAAATTTTCAATCATTGAATTGGGTTTAGTGCAAGTAAACTATATTTTGTACATCTTAAACGAAATTTTTAAAAATTACAATTAAGAAATAAGAAAAATTCTGAAAATTTCAAATCAAAAATAAGTAACAAATTTAAGAAAGATATAAAGATACTTTTTTTAATTGAATTTAAAAATATGTTTAATAACTAATAAAGAAAATCCTTAATGATAATGATTAAAGTTTGAGCAAATCAAAATTATTATTGAGAATATACGTATATATATGTAATTTCATCCACTTTTATTAAGATGATAATTTGAACATGTAAATATTTTGAAAATAATAATATTATTTCTGTCACTAAAAATAAATTTAATCGTTGCTTTTAATTTTTACTTGCAACTCGTGTGTACATCAGATTGAAATAAATAAATAACTAATTAACGTATTTCCATTGTCCATTAAACTTTTTCTTAAAATAAAAATTGGTCAATCTGCATAAACGAGTGGGAAAAATATTGTTGTTCCTGTTATTTTATTATAAGCACCAGACTGCTGGGAAACGTGGCTCAATTTAACCTGATCTTGCTTTCTGCATCCCGTCGTAAAACAACAAAAGCTGTTTATTGCCAGCATTCGATTTCATGAATTCAAAGGCTCTTGAAAAGGACCACCGTGATTATCCCCAACATATGCGTTATAGAATACAAAGCTAAATTTTCTGAGAAGAACCACTTTCAGGACAAGACAAGTGTAACCAATTGATTTACTACAGATAGAGAATATCCTTTCATCTCAAATATCTTTAAGCATCCTATAGGCGACTCGTTCCCCCTTCCTTTTTTTTAGAGAAAAGGGCCATATCTCAGAAAATTCAAATTGTCTTCCTTTGGAGGGGTACAGATACAAATAAATGGAAAAGAAAAGTTTCTTGATTGACATAATTTTCAACCAATAACTTTATTTAAGCTACAATCAGTAACTAATTTCCCGTATTNCCCCCCCCCCCCCCGGTATATACACACAAATGAAACATTTTGGTAAATACTTTACACCTTAGTTTACAAGATTTTGTTTCAACTTAGTTCGTGTTTAGATTATTTTACTTTTTCGCATTGCTCAATTTTTATTTAACTTTATCTAATATTTTACTATTTGATTTTTTGTGACTATTTTAAGAGAAAAGTTTCGGGCAACGATCATATAAAGAGGAACATGACTCGTGCAGAAATTTTAGAGTTGACGTAAGTAACCATTTATTCTATATAAATTGGTTCCCCTTTCTTTTTCCCAATGTTGATTGAATGCTTGAGGAATCTTCCATTTCATTGGGCAAATAATTTTAATTATTAAATTTTGAACAGGTTTTTAAAGGCAGATTAATGAAATATAAGTTTAATTTAGTTCAAACGAAACCACTAATTTATTTTTAGGAAAAGCTAAAGTCTGGTGTTTGATAAATAGCCTTGTTAAAATGGTTAACTTTGATGTATCTCCACTTCGAAAATATTTATTTTCAAAATTTTTCTTTTATCATCTTTGCCTGTACCGAAATTTTAAATTCAAAAGTTCTTTTTCTTCTTTTTATGTGTTAAAATGTGTACTAAGATCTAGTAGAAGGTATTTCAAATTTGGTTATTTTAACATATAATGTAACATTTAATGTATAATATGTAAAATAACTAACCATCTTTTCTTAAAAACTTAAAAGTTTATTTGCAATTCGTAATTAAATTTCATGATTTTAATCTTTAAAATAGTTAATATTTTATCATTTTAATCTTTAAAATAGTTAATATTTCAATAGGCTATTGAAATTATAGTATCGATAGTTTTTCCTTATTTTAACAAAGTCATTTCTTGTATATAAAAATTATTAGGAACAAATAAAACTATTATTTGTGACTCTAAAAATTATTATGATATTTTTACGGAAATATGAGAAGAAAAAAAATAAATTTCATGAAAGGAAAAAAAATGGTAAAATTATGCGTGAATGCACAGAAAAAGTTTATACATTATTCTAACAAACATTATTCTAAATATAAGCATTATAT
>NC_092204.1:21566610-21569715 GCF_043381705.1 Parasteatoda tepidariorum
TCAATTGTTTTGATTGCATTTTGCTTTTTTGGGCAGAATTATATATCCAAGCAGATGAATAAATATCACTGACCTTATTAAAAGATTACTGGTAGATAAACAGTTTTAAAATCAAAACTGTCTTTTTACTTTTGGAATGTTAAAACATGTTCCACAGAGTAACACAACAGTAGTAAAAAGAAAGAGCTTAAAACTAAATGTCAACAGTTATGCATAGTTAAAGCTTATTTTCTGGCATTTCGGCGAATCATTAAGCTATATTAGAAGGCAGAAGGTTTAGTTGTTGAAATGTACCCCCCTCTCCCTTACTAGATCTCAATCTAAATGGTTTAAGGGCTAAACTTAAAATATGCTAATTAGATGGGGTAGAAGATATTTTTTTAAGTCAGGCAAACGTGGTTCCTCTACCTATATATATACATATCTATATGTATGTTGCTGTTAAATTTGCATATTTGTCCCTCAAAATATGGATGATTTTCGCATAAGGAAATTAAGGTCCCATAAGTTATTTTTAGGTTGAAAGTTTGGGCTCCTTTATTTAATTTCAGTTTTCATGCCTTTCGCAATGTCTCGAGAACTTTTGAAACGAATTGAAAAAATTTTATACCTAATAATAAAATTCATTTACCTAAAAATATTTTCCCCGACGAAAACAGTTTTTTTTAAAGTATTTATTATTAATGGTAAGAAAAATTTTCAATTTAAAAATATACAAATTTTTATATCATTTTAAAGAACATTAATTTAAATGGTTAAATGCAAAATTTGAACGAAATCTGTCGAATAGTTCTTGAGAAATTAAATGTTAAATATATAAAATTTTTAAAATTGAATAATTCAGTTGTATTTGACTGATTTAATACACATTAAATTTTGTATTTTGTCATTTAAAATGACATTTGTTAAATTTTCAATTAACAACTATTCTCTTAATAAATAAAATAATATAAAATAATTAATACTTCTTAAAAATTATTTTTGACAAGGAACTATTTTTAGGTAAATGAATTTTATTATTGTGCGCTTAATTTTTTTAGTTCGTTTAAAAAATTCTCGTGGTATGGCTATATATTTCGAGAGTCAAGAATTCGAACCATTAAAAAAAGTTATGCTTTTTTTTAGAAAAAGATGTGTCTGTTTTTCTAAAGTATTTTGAGTCTTAGTATGTAAAAGTTCAAACTTTCGATCATAAGTCATTCAAAGTGTTTGCTTTTTTGCACATGATACATGTGCACAAACAGAAGTTTTCTTTGTATTAATTGAAAAGTTTTCAATTGATTATATTTTAATTTCTTTTTATTTGAATAAATATTTTCTTTTAAAAAAATTTTGATTTTATATTTAGAATTAACACGTGACTTAATAGCAGTTGTATTTTGAATTGTTTGAGGGGGGCACCAAAATATTTTCAGTGCTTAGGGCCTCAAGAGGTCTTAATCCGGCCCTGCCAGTCCTCCAAGGTTTGGTGTGGTCCTTGTGTATATAGGAAAACACAACATTTAGGGTCACGCAACAGAAGTCCTTAAAACTAGTTTCCATCCTCCTCTCCCACCTGAAGTTGAAGTGAAGAAGAAAAGTTTTCTCTTTTAATTTATCATTAGTTTGTTCTGCATTTTACACTATTGGTACAGAGATGCCAACTGCTCCGGACACGCCAAAATAATTAAAAAGACGGTAAATAACGGCGAAGTAAATTTTGCAAATTTTGACGATTTTTGCTTTTAAAAAGGTATATCGTGACATAATTACTGTAAAGTGGTAAATTATGTAAGCCTACGAATTATTTGGAAATAGTGGTGAGTAAAAATCTACCATATTGAATTTATTAAACTAAGAATCACAATTGATTAACTACCACTTCAAAATATATATTTGCTGTCCGGAGCAAGTTGGCATCTCTGTTGGTAAACGGTACTGAACTGTTAATAAAGATATTCCTTTGAGAATACATTAATATTATTCATGTTGATTAAACCATGCTAGCACATTTTGACAAAGAAAAAATAAAATGGCGGTGCGAGTGGTAGCGTACCCAACCATACATTTAGAGTTGCGAGACAACTGGTTCGCAAGTGACGTACCTATTGACAGTCACTTTTCTTCTTATACGCATGCGCTGGATCTTAGATCATGTGATACTCTGTTACAGTTCCTCGCGTTAGTGACGTAATCTAAGAGCTGGACTTCTCCTTTCTATATTCTTTACCTCTACCGCCTCAAGCTTAGACTAAGAAACTTGAAATCACGATGGCGTTTTTTAAAAAATTGTTTAGGGATTAAAGCATTAAAAAAAAAGATATCACTCCCACTACTTTGAAAAATACATAAATTAGATTTAAATTGCCTACCACAAACGATATAAAATACAAAGTATTAAGATTATCTTTTTAATTCATCTTTTTTTGAGAATCACATTCTAATATTAACAAATATATAAATTAAACAAGCTTATTCTGCTTTAACTTGCGGAATAAGTAAATTGCTTGAATCAGTTAAGATACTAAGTTGAAAGATTCCGCGGTTTTTTTGGGCGAGAAATGAGAAAGTATAGTGATCATGTTGCTAGACAAAGAAGAAATTTCGAAGTTGCTTGTGATATTGTTTAAGGAACAGTGAGAAAAATTATAATAATTCGTAATATATTATTCTTTCTTTAAATTATAAAATTTATACTACTTTTCCTCGTATGTTCAATGGTAGTCTACGTCGCAGGAAATTTCGAGCTGAAAGAGAAGGACATGCACTTATCTATTAACGATGTTGCTACCAGTGAGATAGCCGAAATTTCTTTAAAAGTAGGGGAGAGTGGGGTCAATTGCAAAATTTTTTAATTAACTACTTTTAACTAACAAAAAATCCAATATATTATTAGTATTAATTGACAAACGAGTAAAGTAGACTATCCTCTACTAGAAAAAAATAATAAAAACCTTATTTTAAATGTTATTATATTAGTTATTAACAATTTTTGACAGTCGTGCACTTGTTACAATTGTCCCCACTTACGGGGTCAATTGTAACAGTTCATAAATTCAACTAAAACATAGTTAATTATACATATTATCATAGTTGTGATATATTTTTTTATTGATCAAAATAGTA
>NC_092204.1:21569917-21595211 GCF_043381705.1 Parasteatoda tepidariorum
GTTGCGTTAAACGTTTAACGCTACATTTTTATTGGCCGGGAAATCACGTGGTAGGATCCAGTTTTCCCTCATTCATTTCCATATTATTTTGGTTCTCACTAGCAAAAAAATAATAAAAGTCATAAAAGTATTGTTTTTCTATAAATACTTTTTTAGTTTGCTTTGATACACATATAATTTAATAGGATAGTATTTTTTATTTTCAAATTTAGTGGATAACAGTTGTAAAAAATGAGTGAAAACAATCCCACTGACAATGCGATGGATTTAAGGTTATGTCAAGGTACGTCTCTTGTGAATATTAATTGATTGTTCGGTTTTCTCTTCTGAAATTACATTATGACGCATTCACATACATTATTAATGCAAATACATTTTCCAGGACGAGACGATGAGGCAACCACAAGCACTTCCACTGGTTCAAGAGGGGAAAATGCACAATATTATCGTGATTACAGAACACGGAAGCGAGCGGAGCAGGAAAGGTGTCGTTGAATAGAACTAGTGATCCTTCTACAACTGCTGATTCTTCTACAATTAACGTCGCAGGTTGCGAAGTTTAACTTCTCCCGCGCGGAGGGACTCCACGCACTATTTTTTATTTTAGGCTGATACAATCGTCCCTTTACTTATTGTTACAATCGTCCCCAAGACGCCATTTCAGCTTCATTTGTTAAAAACAATGCTAGTTAATTAACAAAACTAACTTTTTTTATTGAAATATAAATTAAGATGTCCACTTACATATTCGGTTAATAATTTTTATTTGTTTAAACAAAATTACTTTGTTACAATATAATATTCTAATACCAAAAAAAGTACTTACGTAGCATGAAAATATCTTTTGTTTTGTAACTCTTTCAAAAGTACATAAAAATGGTTGTCAGCAGGTTACATGTAGATTTATTAAATACACCTTGTGCTCCACCTCTTAACAAAATGTAGAACCCGACACTCGAAATTTTTGCTCTGTTAAAATCGTACCCTGTTACAATTGACCCCACTCTCCCCTACTGTATTTGATAAAAATCTTCAAGTCAAAAAAAGAAAGAAAATTTTGAATTCTTCTGGAATTGACCAAATTTTTTTATTTGCCGTTATTTTTTACATCGTTGATTTTGTTAAATTTAGAAAAATGAAATTTCATTCACTTAGAATACTATTTTACATAAGGCTCATGTCAAACAATGGCCTTTGCAATCATCTCACAGACTTTCAAGAATTTTTTTTTAAAAAGTTCTTGGTGAAAAATGGTTAGATTTTTCAGAATTTTACATAAGGCTCATGTCAAACAATGGCCTTTGCAATCATCTCACAGACTTTCAAGAAATTTTTTTTTAAAAAGTTCTTGGTGAAAAATGGTTAGATTTTTCAGAATTTTACGTAAGGCTCATGTCAAACAATGGCCTTTGCAATCATCTCACAGACTTTCACGAAATTTTTTTTAAAAAAGTTCTTGGTGAAAAATGGTTAGACTTTTCAGAATTTTACATAAAGCTCATGTCAAATAATGGCCTTTGCAATCATCTCACAGACTTTCAAGAAATTTTTTTTAAAAAAGTTCTTGGTGAAAAATGGTTAGATTTTTCGGAATTTTACATAAGGCTCATGTCAAACAATGGCCTTTGCAATCATCTCACAGACTTTCAAAAAAAAAATTTTTTTTTTTTAAAAAGTTCTTGGTGAAAAATGGTTAGATTTTTCAGAATTTTTGGATCAAACCTACGATTGAGTTCCATTTTTAAATTTTGACTCAATTTAAGAAAAGAGCATAATTATAAATGTTGACTCGTACATCAAAAATACTCATAATTTTTTTTTGTGAACCAATTTTCTTTAGTTTTGATATTATAAATTCAAAATCATAAAAAAAAATAAATAAATAAATAAATAAATAAAATAAAATAAATAAAAAAAAAAAAAACATTTCTTATATTGAAAAATATCAAAACCAAACCAAACACAAAACAAAAACTTAAAAAATTTTTTGATATTAATAAATAAAACATTTAAAATTACGATGAAAAAAACTTTTAAAACTTTTAAACTAGATTAAAAAACTTTTTTTTGCACTTAAAAAAAAAACTTTATTTTGGTTAAAAGCTAGCTTTCTCCTGATTCTTTTGTATTAAAATATATAAAATTTAACATTATAACATCATTAAAAAAATTGAGGTTGCGAAAATTGTAACTTCCCTATAAAAAATTCGACTAAATATTATATAAATATTTTTATATATTAATATTTTTATATATTAATATTAAGTAACCATTATATAACTATAAAGTAGATTGATTACATAGTATTGCCCTTTTTCTTTCTACTGGTACCAAAATTAAGAAAAATAGCTCATAAAATAAATAATTGCTAATTTTTATCATACAAGTCGCAATCTGTAGTTTAGTTACGTCATTTTTTTTAAAATTAAATGAAATTTCAAATCTAATCGTATCTTAGTTCAAAAAATTTTGAAGAAGTTATTTTAGCTTTATTTCATTGAGAACTACTCTGCGAGAAATTTTAATAATTTTCTCTGTTATGATGACAACGTCAATTGGTTTGAATGAGCTAATGTAAAATGGTATTTAAAGTGAAAGAAATTTAATTTTTTTTCACTTTAATTAAACAAAATTTACGATTTAAAAAGCTGATGGCAGTTTAAACATTTGATCAATTTTACTAGAATTCTAGATTTTGTTTTCCTTATGTAAAGTGGCATTTTATCAAATATAATACTTTTAAAGAAATTTTGATTACATCGTCAATAGATAAGTGCACGTCCTTCTCTTCAGCTTTATTGGTAATTTCCTGAGACGTAGACTACCATTGAGTATGAATTGTCGATATGATCAATGAGTAGGCGGGGCATATGTGTAAGGTAACGCCCACTTAAAAGGCTTTATCTTTAATTTTGTGTTTATATAGCTGAAGGTGAACAGGGTATTAGTGGTTTTGGTAGTTATAGGAAGCATCACTCCTATTTCAGAGCAAGTGAAAATAGAAATGGTGCGAAAAAGTTATTATTCTAAAAAACTTGTTCTCGTAATGATGATGTTGGCTTTGCATGGAAATGTTGCTTCCACTGAAACAGAAGAAAAACTGGAGATGTTGATTCAAGATGCTGGCGATCTGAAGAAAACCAAACTGAAACCAAAACAGAAAACCTAAGAAGTGAAAACAACTGTATCCAATCTTGTGTTGCTGAAATGCGAAAAATTAAGCAAGAAGAGATCGGAGTATTTCAACCACCTCAGGATCTGTAAAAAGTCTCTTTAGATGTTGAAGAGTCCAGGCTAACCCCTTAGCCTTATCCTGAGGGAAATTGGGCTTTCTGAGGTGAAATCGGAACTTGCAGCCTGAATTCATTGGATGTGATTGGCCACAGTTGAAGCACCTATCAAACTCTGATTTGTCCTCATCGCAGAGGTAGGAGAGATCGATCCCGGCATCCCAGCGTTCCTCAAGCAACATGATTAGCCGTTGCAGTTTCTCAGCACATGACCGAATATCTACTATAGTTCGAAAAACATTACTGTCATATTCCAGTAGCCGCAAGAGCATCACCTCCTTTGAAAAAATCTACTCTCGGACTGGCACTCTGAATGCTACTTCAGTCCAAGTGCTTACCGCTGGTCATCTTTATATTTCTCCACGGTTCCTCGATTGTGTTGAGATCGTAGATTCTCCGATGTGACTGTATTCTCTAAAACTGAAGGGGAAGATTCTGGGGAGATCTGATCAGGAAGATTGGCAAATTCATGTTGGATGGTGAATTCGTGAATTTGCAGATTTTAATCCTAATTTTTGTACAGCTGAAGTCTCTCTTTCGGATATTTTCAAGTTTTTCTTATGTTTGGGAGAAATTTGCTAATGAGCGGAACGGACTCAACTGTAGGAATCTCCATCAGTGTCGGTGAAGGAGTAGCCTCAGTTTTTGGAGGAGGCTGGGAAGAAGGAGAAGCAAGCTGTTAATCAATGATGTTGATTGATTCAGTGTTGGCATTAGATTTCTTCTTCCTCTTTCTGACAGTAGAGGATATTTCTGCAGCCTCAGAGGCAGGCTGAGTTTTAACCTTAATCGGGTTTTTCCATCAAGATATTTTTCACAAGAATCAAGATGCATATTTTGTAATATATTGTGATAGATTCTGGCGGATAAGAACATTCAGCTTCTCCAGTTGTCTTTTCAGACTCTTTTAAAGAGTGAGCGTAAATATCCTTATTCCATAAGTTTTAATTGGTAGCGAAACTCTTGTTTTTCCATTAAACTTTCTGAATTATAATAATAATTATAAATGAGTTTGATGACCACTACATATTAATAATTATAAATAGTCTTTAAGGTCGTTAATATCAACCTGGCCATAATGTGAATTCACATTTTAGTAAAATAACTGCAAAGTATTTCAAAACAGTGGTAGACAACTAAAAATTTTCATAATTTTTGATAATTTACCTAACAATTCAATTTCATCATCATCATTTACATGAGAACTGGGCATCTGAGGGCTTGGGGCTCTTCTCCCATTCATCTTAAAAGTAAAAGAAAACATGCCTGATAACAGATGTAGTAACAAGGTGCAAAATGGAGTTCGTGAGAGCATGGAGCTTAGCCATTATGGGGTAAAGACAAAATAAATTGGGATTTAGTAAAGGTAAATTATCTAGCAATTTAAACTGTATAAAAAAATCTGGACCCCTGAGGCCGCTTGCGGCTTTTTTCCTATTCATGTTTAGCTTGATCTTTGTTGTGCTCGATGAGGTTGGGAATTGCAAATGAAGTAAAGGAATATTCATTGGAAAAATTGAGGCTCTGACTGCGTAATTATATGCAGTAGGGTGATAAGACTATATTATAAAAGTATGAACTTTAGCTAAGATGATATGATGAAAAAGTATGTATATGCTATTGATGTCGGGAATATGATGCATCACTGCAATAGTATGATGTTTTTGTCTTCAGTTAAATTATCAAATAGGAATATTTCATTAAATTTGCTGTAGAGCAAGAGGTAGCTATTTCGTAGAATTTGTTATTTAATTTAAGTATATGTTTGTGATCTAACAATTTAAAACAAACCATTCTATATCACCTTTTGATTCATTTACGTGTAGTGGTGAAGAAGATAGTTATAAATCCAATTTAGAGTGCAAGGAATGTATAGACTTAGCTATCACTGGAAAAAAATTTCCCTACATGTCCTTTGAATCCACATCATTGGTTGTCCAAATAATTTTGACCAGTGAGTGATGGCATATTTTCAAAAACTCTTGTTAATGTTAATTGTGTCTTTTTAGGAACTTTCCAAGGTCAATGGGCAAAAGGGATGAGACATGGCTATGGAGTCAGAAGCAGCGCTCCGTTTGGTCTTGCAACCTTCGTAAGGAACCAGTCTTTAAAAGCACCACCCACCCCGTCAGACAACCCAACTCCCGAGCCCAGAAGACCAGAGGAATGCAGAGGAGGATTTGTATTGAAATCAAGAGAGGCTACAAGTACTATGGGAAGATCACTGCCCGATAACCGTCCTAAAGCATCTACACTAAAAGTAAGCGATAAAGTTAAGCTTTGTTTTACTTATTGAAAATTGTGTTTAAATTTAAAGTAATGGTATTTGATTAAATGCTAAGTTCGAAATATATTTAAGGGGAAAAATTTTTTTACCAGCTTTCTAGCCATCTAGTTTTTATTTTCAATGAGTTACTCGAATGACTTATTTTATTTTATTTTAATATTATATTTTCTTATTAGTATCTATATTATATAATACGCTAATACGTAGGTATCAATAAAACCGATGATATTTCTTTTCTCGCGTTGGCAACAGTTTTCATTTTTAATTGATAGGATTCGGCGCGCAAGAGCACGTAGTGAGCATCATATGACTAATCTATTCGCGATCGCAACGCTCGAGTACGCCGTCTAGCGGGAGCCTGTAAATATCGGACATTAACTTAATACAATCACATTTTCTGNCGATGATATTTCTTTTCTCGCGTTGGCAACAGTTTTCATTTTTAATTGATAGGATTCGGCGCGCAAGAGCACGTAGTGAGCATCATATGGCTAATCTATATTATATAAAACGCTAATACGTTTTAATTGATAGGCTTCGGTGCGCAAGAGCACGTAGTGAGCATCATATGTCTAATCGGGTGAATTCTCACCGAATTATCAAAAAAAATCTCACAAAATTATCTTCATCAAAACATACATACATCCGGTGTTCAGTACTATTTCATATTGCTTTACAACACATGGTTTTAGCCCTCTGGTGGAAAAGACTTTAAAACAAAACTTACAACAGTTACTTTTTTCAACAACTGAAATTTAGAATAGTATGCCAACAACTGAAATTTAGAATTTAGAAAATATGCGAACTGTTTTCAATTTTAAATTAATATTGAAATGCACAGGTTTAGAACTTTCTACAGTGAAAAGTTTTCGGAACTTCAGTGTTCAAAAAAGTATACAAAAGCTAGACGTTAAGAACGTATCCAATGAGCGAGCAAAGCGAGCATCGGATTGCGAAGCAATCCGAAATGAACTGCGAAAGTAGTTTCGGGGTTGGCGAGCGCCAGCGAGGAGGGGGCGAAGGATCCTAGTTTAAATATAAAATGTTAACCATTTTGTTAAACTCTATTAAAAATTATTGACGTTTGTTTTATTTTTCTAAATAAGTTTCTTGAGGAGAAGAGGCTACTTTGGACAAATGAAATATTTCTGTTGTTTATCACTCATAAATTCTCAATAAATTTTGACAGATTGGTTAAACTGTGGCACACTTTAATACATAGTTGCAAGGCGAAACAGTTTGATATTAAGTAACAAATTGAAAGTTTTTTTATGATGGCAAAGTAACTTTTTGTTTATGTTTAATTGCACCTTTAGCAGCGATGCCAACTTGCTCCGGATAACGGATAAATATTTTCGGTGGTAGTCTCTTAATGCATAATTATTGGTTTTTGTAAATTCGATTTATAGGGTTTTATTCACCACTACTTCTAAATAATTCAAATGCTTCAAGAAACTTGCTACATTACAAAACATTATTCTGAAGATAATTACCAAGGTCAGGTGGTTTGAAAGGCATAATGACATATGGACTGATCTAAAACTCTATTTATTTGATCAAAATTTCAAGTGTTTTGATAAAGCTGCTGATAGTAATACTGTAAATTTTAACAATACTTTTCAATTTGAAAATCTTAAAAAAGATGCTTGTCTTAGACCCATAGCACACTTTTTCACAAGTGATGCGATAATGCCCTTTCACCATCATATGTAAATAGTCGTCTTCATTAGTATATAGTCTACATTTGAATAGATTCATTATTTGTTTCTCTTCATCAACTGTTAATGTTCATAAATTGTTTCGTGTCTGCAAATTTATCACTTTCATCTCGATCAATTTAAGGCAAAGTGACGTTTATTTCCTGTTCTTCCTCCTATTAGAGTTCTTTTGTTATCTTATTAATCCACCACAAAGTCCAATATTTCAAGATGAATGGGTATAGGGTACGTCTGAGGCCTCAGACTCCTAGTTCAAACTTCATGCCTATGGCACTTTTACCGTACCTCACCGACTACTGACTCCAATGTTTCCGACTCACCGATTAATTACAACATGGCGGATGAGATGAGAGCCTAGGCTGTAGCTCGTAAATTTCAGTTGGTGATTCTCTACCTTTTTATAACATATTTTGTCAAATCCGGTGCAGTTTGCATCTCTGCTCCAGATTCTGCTAGTTTGTCACGAATGCTAGTTTGTCATCGGGACAAACTAGCATTTGTGAAGGACTTTTTTTATGAACTAACCCACATTCGCGTAACATGAGGAGGAAAACCATGAAAGCCTCCCACGGTTTGCCCGATGGCAAGGGGATTCTAGCTTAATCACCCACCGCTGGGATTAGAACCAGGATCATTCCATTGGGGTAAAACGCTCTACTCCTTGAGCCACCTCAGCTCTGCGATAACATTTGATTTTGCGTGATAGCATTGATTTGAGCTTCTTTTTCATGATAACAGCGTTATTCGTAAACCATCATACAATAGGATAAGCAAATAGCATTTTTTTTTTGCTTTTTTTTCACGATAACAGCGCTGCTTTTCGCAAACCATCATACAATAGGATAAGCTGATAGCATTTTTTTTTTCTTTTGCTTTTTTTTCTCGATAACAGCGCTATTCGCAAACAATCATACAATAGGATAAGCAGATAGCATTTTTTTTTTTTTTTGCTTTTTTTTCTCGATAACAGCGCTATTCGCAAACCATCATACAATAGGATAAGCAGATAGCATTTTTTTTTTTGTTGCTCTTTTTTCTTCACGATAACAGCGCTATTCGCAAATCATCATACAATAGGATAAGCAGATAGTATTGTTTTTTTTTGCCTTTTTTTTGCAGAATATGATTTTGTTTAAGAATTTTGAAGTTGCTTCCCATCTAATCTCCAAGGGATGAGGTAGAGATAAGAATTTGGACTGTTTCATATGATTGTAATAAATCTGAAAAACTGATAGTTCGCTTATAGTAGACTCATTTTTTTTTCAGTTTATTTAATTAAATGATGCAAAATTTTTAGTCTTAAAAAAGTATATATTCATGAAACGGTAATACACATTATTAAGTAGTGGAATTGTGCCGAAATGTATAATGAGAGTTGGTTAAAAAAACAAGAACTTTGGTGAGCTAGTTGGTTGCACCTAAATTCCAACTTTAAATTGCAACTTCCTATACAAAAAATGAAAATAAAAAAAATCTAAAATATTTTGACGTAAAAACAATAAGTTTGTTATATAGAGAACACTTTGAAGTCTGCCTATTCGTTATAGGTAAACTTCGTTGAGAAAAACTAAATAAACTAATAAAACTAACTAAATTAAATTTCCTTATAGATAGGAATTAGTTGTAACCAAACTTCGTTGTAAAGTCATTACATATTTAGTTATGTAATAATTTATAGAACAAATTTTGTACTATTGCAATAACTATTTCCAACAGAATATTTTTTCCGATATTTGGGATTGTGAACCATTAATTATATTGGATGCAAAGCGAGTAACTTTGTGAACTGTTCCAGACGCTGTTTAAATCGAAGAGCGGCGATCGAACGAGCAGCTACGAAGAGGAGGAACCCGGTGGATCTGGATCGGAGGCAACAGACAGCAGTTTTGTCTTTCAAGAAGATGAGGTCATTGATGTCAATGTCATCGAAACTTACATGGGAGAGTGGAAAAATGACAGAAGGAATGGATTTGGGATTGCAGAAAGATCCGATGGCATCAAATACGAGGGCGAATGGTACAACAACAAAAAATTTGGTTACGGTCGCACAACCTATAAAGTAAGTTTCTCCCCTCATAAATTGTTACTATTTATCAAAATGCACAACCAGTAATAAAACAAAAACGGATAAGATTTATAACTTTTGAACCGTTGGTCGGATTTTCACTTTATCAAGTGTTTTGTTGATATCTCAAAAAAATCTCTTAATGCTGTTTTTAAAGCTCTGTCGCCAAGGAAAATAAAAAGCCACAATGCCTTACACTTGAAGCCATACGATAATTTTAAACTGTATATATGTTACGGCCAAAGCCCGAATTGGGCCACTTCGCGAATTGGCCAAGAACGCTATAAATTGGCTGGCCAATGTCCGATCTTTTCCTGATTTCGGGAATTGGCCGGCCAGATCGCGAAGTGGCGTGAGAGGATCAGCCAAAGTTGGAAGAAAAATTCACTGGCAAGTATTATTGGCTCTGTATAACCATAACTTCATTTTTTAAAAATTACTAGAGGTGGGATGTGGCCATTTGAGACAAAGTAAAAAATTAAATGTTTTAAATTTTTATTTAAAAACTTGTCTATTTTTTTATATTTTTAAATTAGCAGATTTATATTTTTAAATTAAAGAAGAAAACAAAAGGGGCAATATTTGCAAATTAACTTTTTAATAAAACAAATATTAAAAAATTGTTGTCCCGGTATGTGATTACCTGTACGATACCCGATAGATTACATTTAATCGATGTTTTAATACTTACTGTCGATAAATTGGAAGATATATACCGGGCAAATGCATACCGGGCAGTGGCACTGAACTTTAAAAAAACATCAGTGTAGGATATTCCGGGCAGTGGCACTGAACCTTAAAAAATATCAGTGTAGGGTATACCTGGCGAATGTATACCGGGCAGGGGCACTTGACCTTCAAAAAACATCAGTGTAGCACATACCGGGCAAATGTATACCTGGCAGTGGCACTAAACTCTAAAAAAACATCAGTGTAGGATATACCGGGCAAATGTATACCAGGCAGAGCCACTTAACTAGACCTAGTATGACTAGACCTTTGGTAATTGTTCGAAATATATACTAGGTCTAGTTAAGTGCCACTGCCCGGTATACGAGGAATACAGCACTCACCTCACAGTGAAACTGCAGATGCGCTGCCTGCCGGGCATTCTTGAATGAGGACATCGCGTTTTGGCCGGAACATCGTGGCCACTTCGCGATGTGGCCGGACTTCGGGCTTTGGCCGTGACAAATGTAACTTTGTCTGGAAGAATTATCTGGGCTTTAGAATGGACAAATAACTTAAATGTTTTAAATGCTTTTTTAAAAATCACCAATTTGGTGATGTTTTTCCCCCTAGATGAAAATTATTAAAATCACTGCCTCATTTTCAGTTTTTGCCAATTTTTATGAGCCAGCGTGTGAGTTTTTAAATGTTAAAAAATTAGACCACAAGCGCTTTTCATTTTCACGAAACTGTGGCTTTTCTCCATATTGGCTTTTGGCACCATTTTCAAAATGAGAGTAGAGAGCGCTGGCTTTAGATAGGCTAAACTTGACATTACAATCATGAGCAATAATTTCAAACTCACAGTAGTCCTTTCTGCGTAACTCAAATGCGGGTTAGTCTCATCAAGAAGTCCTACACGGAGCAAATTTCTCCCAATACTTGATCCAGGAGTTCCCTTGTCTTCTGGATTAAGTTCAAAATACGGAGTTCAGACTATGGAGTTAAACATAAGTTGTCCTTGACCCAAAATTGGGTCGGCTGCTTAGCGACTGTAATAAAAAAAAATTGTAAAGCATAAAAATTTTTACGTAATTAGAATGTTCCGACTTTTTCTAAACCTAATGTAAATTTTCATGACATTTCATCAATAAAAATAGCTGAAAACCAATTTTAAAAAATTAATTTTTAAATGGGATTGAAATGGTACCAAATTCCAGTACTTCATGTTGTGCGTCATTCGAGACCTAAAAGATTCAAGCACACAAACTTTTATTATTATAGCTATGGAGTACCATAGCTGCGAACTTTAATGATTTTTACGAAAGATATTTTCAAAGGATAGCCAATTTTTTCTCCTTATATATTGTTCAGGATTGATTTAAAATTAATTTAATCACCACAGCATAAAGAATTTATTAAACAAATATAAGAACCACATGACACAACATGCTTAATTTATGTAAAAGCGTTTCAAAATTATAAGGAAAAAACTTATAACTTTAATACAATTCTGTTTTTCAACTACCAATATGAAAAATCCTTAGCAAAAATCATAAAAGTTGGTAGCTATTCTGTTTTACCCTACCTCTCTAAATTTTTTTAATAAAATGAGGGCAAAAAGTTTATTGATTTCAAATAATTGAAAAGTTGTTTTGTTTAAAAATCTTTTAAATGCATAAAGTGCCTAAAGTACATAAAAATAATAACATAAACACATAAAAAGATTACTGGAAGACATAAAAAGACTGGTTTTAATGATCAGTTTAAACAATAATTTGTTTACAACAATTTCGTTACAGAATGGAATAGAAGAACTGGGAAAATATAAGAACAATGTTCTGATCGCGTCTGGAACGAATAAGCACCTTTTCCTGTTACGTTCCAAGAAATTCCGGGATAGGGTGCAAGCAGCTGTGAACGCCGCCCACAGGTCATCTCAAATTGCTCTGCAAAAAGCCGATATTGCTATATCTAGGTAAGATCAACACATGAGATTTTGCGGGCTATTTTTAGAGTAGAGTCGAAATTTCTCAAATGTAATTTACATTATTTTATGAAACTATGTGAAATAGGCTTTTATGCGTTTAGTAATGTGTAAAAAAAAATTCTAAAAAGAACATTATAGTAATGATTCTCTCTCCTCCAACATAACCTACTTCATTTCAAGCTACTCTTGCGATCTATTATAAATTTGCTAGTTCGCAAGAACTTGAGGGAATATATTTCATAACTTTTGTTCGTCTAAAAGTGTCAGACCATATTTATTTTCTCATTAATTATTTTTTTTATTTATTTATCATATGTATTATAACACCTACATTATATGCAGGCTTGGATGTTCATTTCAAAGTTTAACGTAAAAGCCCCACTCAATATATGGTTTTACCGCCATATCTTGTAATACTTTTTGCACGGCTAAACAAAATGTTAAGGGCTAAAATAGTGGAGGTGCTTACAATATTTTAATATCGAAATATTATTTTAACCTATGACAAAACGCATAAAATCTTGTTTAGGACATGTTTTTCCAATGAATAATATTAGCTTCCGGATCTATTATAGTTGAGAAATTTTAACCCATTATTTATATTGGATTTATAAATGGATTTAAATAGGAATTATCTTCCGGATCTGTTACAGTTGAGAAATTTTAACTCATTATTTATACAGGATTTACATATGGATTTATATTGGATTTATATATGGATTTATATAAGAATAATGTTATCTTCCGGATATGTTACAGTTGAGAAATTTTAACTCATTATTTATATTAGATTTATGTTTGGATTTATATAAAAATAATATTATCATCTGGATCTGTTACAATTGAGGAATTTTTCAACTCATTTTTTATATGGGATTTATATAGGGATTTATGTAAGAAAAATATTATCTTCCGGATCTCTTACAGTTAAGAAATTTGACTCATTATTTATATTCGATTTATATAGGTATGAAGTGTTTTTGTTCATCTCACACTGTATTTCTAACGTCTTAATTTAACTTTGTTGCATTTGAATTAATTTATATGTGTGTGAATTCAATCATTTATTTAACAACGCATTTCTATCAGCTTTATTTAATCCTTTGTACACGAGGTCTTCCCAACTGTTAAAAAGCGAACCCAACCACTGAAAATAAACAAGACAAAATGCATTGTTTACACACGTACCATATAGTACCTGGAGACTACTAAATAAAGTGGCCATTAAACATTGAAACTGTGGTAACACCTTTAGTGGCCAAAGGGAGTCTCCGTTCATATTTATAATTATATATATATTCTTAGTTGAGTTTATATTTAAAAGTAAACATTGTTTCATTTATCTCGTACCAAGTGAACGAAGTTAATCAGAATGTTGCAAAGGACTTCTGCTTTACACTATGAGAAAATCTCAAGGTCCTGAAATGTCTAGTAGACAGTCGAGTTAATGCTATTTGATTTCTCCCGTCACCTTTAAAACTAATTGAAGCACCAGGATTGCCATTAAAATACCACGGATATGATGGTGCTTGTTTCCAAAAAGTGTTCATAGAAACCTTACTTCTCGTGCATAGATCAAAGTACGTAAGAGGTTCTGCATTAACCTCTGAATCATGAAAATGACCTCTTTCGTTAGGCCAATATTGTTCTATTTAAAATTCGCAAGAAACGGAATCCAATGTAGAAAATGAAGCTCAGAAGAACGAGACAGGTCACCATTTCTAAAAGCATGATCTTCTAAATTGTACCAAGAGCCATGTAAAATCTTCTGAAACATTTCCTGCTAAAAGAAAGTTTGTTTGCTCTGAGTTAGTATATATATTCCCATATAACCAAATTTGTGTTCCCATTTTTTTGTCTAACCCTTGTATATCCACAGATTATTTTCATTTATCTAATTACGCGTTTTTGTTTTGCTCCAGAACAGCAACTGCTCGAGGAAAAGCAGAGCACGCGGACGCAGCAGCCAAACAGGCAAGAGCAGAGTCTGCCATTGCTAGAATGATCGCCAACAAATATGCACCAGAATTCCAGCAACCCGGTAAAAATTATAACTTTTTGCTTCTTTTAAAAATTCTCTTAAATTTTTAAAGGAAATTGTTTTTATGAAAATATCATAATTGGAATTCGCATAAACGTATATGGAGATGAAATATAGATTATGTGCATATTTTTCTTTTTCATACTTTGATTTTACAATGGTTTTATTTTTTCTTTGTCTACTATATTACAAACTTATTCCATCTGACAATAAATGTAAATGAATATATATTTGGTTATTCTATGGTACCATGTCAGAAGTTTTTAATTAGTGATCAGGTTGTTAAGAACTGGTCTCTACTACCAGACCTGAAAAATATTACTCTTTCTTAGGAAGTATTTTCCAAATGGTAGTGAAAGAATAAACGAAGTGCAATTGTAGATAAAATTAATTTTTTGAAATTGCTATATCTTACACCTAATTTTGTACCAATAACTTGGTTTTATATTTAAGATTGATTTACTTGCATTTAGTGGTAAACAAAATCATATTAAATAAAATTTATAAACCCGAAAATTAAATAAAAGTTTATAAGATTCATTACCACTTTAAATATACAAATGAAATAGTACGGGCGGTCAGTAGCTATAGTAGTGGATAATACTATCAAAATACTATTAACCTTATCATACTTATCAAACAACTCTACTCAAGGGGATCTCCCCATTCCAAAGATGATTTTCACTTCAAAACTAAAGATTTATATCTTTAAGGACTTGATCTGTTCTTACAACATACTACAACTTCAATGATATTTAGGACCTCCTAGAATACGACAAAACAGATTCGATGAATCGGTTAGTGGCGCTGAGATAACCCAAATATCCAGCATCCATCCAGTAGTGGATAACTAAAAATGTAAAAAGGAGTGGCAAAAAGTGGCTATCTTTTATTTAAAGATACTAACATTAGAAACTTTTTTAGCATATTTTTTATATATATTATTGAAAATAAATGCCAAAAAAGTTTTTCGTTTAAATATGAATAATTTAAAATGTAAGTCATGGTGATAGTTATGATTGAAGAATCAAAGCGAAATGAACAAAAATAATTGAGTTTCTACCACTTTTTACATTTTCAGTCGCCAGTGACAAATATAATTCAAAATTTTATTGGTAGAAATTAAAATTAGCTACTTTAGTTCGCATAGTTTTTTCAGTTTACTATTAAGAGATAACGCAATGATGCTTTAATGTGAGAGTATTGAGCGAGGTACTGCCTTCCAGCACTTGCCTCTTCCTCTAAAAATATTTGCCACCGGCAACGAAAATATGCGATCCAGCGATCGAAGTCAACAGTACAGTAATATGAATGATAATGATTTCAGTTTAAATATGAATAATTGGTGATGTAAGTCATTGTGGTAGTTACGATTGCATAATAAAGAGATGAAAACTAAACGAAAATGAATTGAGTTTTTTCCACCCTTTACATTTTCAATCGGCCTCTGTAGGGGTTAGGGAACTGCCCTTGCATCAGAAAGTTTCTGGGTTCGAATCCCGGGATGTTCTTTCCTTCTCTGTACTATCTGTCCTTACTGTGGGAGCACCTAATATGGTGCCCCTGAAACAAACAAATCTGCCCTTCAGATACCTGTATGACCTAGGTCGTTGTCTAGGTGGGCATTGGAGAAAAAAACATTTTCAATCGCTTTAGACATCCTTGTAAGAGTAATGTGATGCTTTAAAATGGATAAGTAAATTTCAAGATGTCTGCCTTACGGCACCTGCCTCTTTAATTAAGTTTTATGCCATAGGCAACGAATGAAATGAATTAAGTATGAGTTATAAGCAGTAAGAGTACCAAAGTGGCTTATCAGATAAGTCTTTGAATAATTTAAAAGAAGGGGTGATTAATAAACCTATAAATCGAATTTACTAAACCAATAATCATACATTAAGAGACTACCACTCAAAAATATGTATCCGCTGTCTGGAGCAAGTTGGCATCTCTGCCACCCTGTGTTTAGAATTTTAACACCATCGCTCTTTCGAACAACTGTTCAACAAAGAACGATATAAAAGAAATATATATATATATATTATATATTTTAATAAATAAAAATGAACCATAATTTCTTTTAACAATGTAAATATTCAGAAACTCAATAAAAAGAATTACCTAACCAATCATTATTTTGAATATAAATTCTTTTTCATTGGATGGTGTAAAAATCTATATGATAGATAAGCTAATATTAATGTAAAGCTTTTTTTAGTAATCTATTTTTAAGAAAAGTTGTTTTTATCCACACTATACTATAATTATGGGGGGGGGGGCTAGAGGAAACAAATCTTAAGACTTATTATTTAAAATATACTTATAAAAAGTAATTAAAACCAAAATGTAACTAATTTTAGTCTAAAAAAATACTGTCATGAGACAATAATCTTAATAATGCTTAGTTAATATTAAATCATACTAATCACATAAGTTTTATTTATTTATTTATTTTTTTTTTGTGTTTTGTAAAACTCAATAAAGACATAAATTCAACCGTTTTCACGAATATTTCTTCTCGAATATATCAAGTTGTAACAAATGTTACGCATTACCGATTTAGTTTTGAATCACTGAATTTGATTAAGAATGACGTTAACCACCAGACTTTTAAACAATTTAAGCAAATAGGACTTGATAATAATACGGTGGTATTTTTATGTGCTAGCAAAATTTGGTCGAATGTGTTATCCCATATATGGGTCATTCTCACGAAAACTGTCATTTTTCAGTTCATAAAATCCCAAAAAAGTAAAGTGAATAAAAAGCTCTGAAACTTTTTATATTAATAGAAATATGTAATGGCATTATAAAGAAAGTATATATCCTATAAATTATACTTAATATTTAAATTAATTAATTTTTTAAATAATTAATTTATAATTAATTAATTTATAATAATTAATAATTAATTAATTAATTTAATAAATAAATTAATTAATTTAATAAATTAATTTATTAATTTTTTAATTTATTTTTCAAATTAATTAATAAGTAAATTAATTATTTTCACTATTTAAAAAGTGAGGGAATGACACTAATAGTGAGGGAATGATATTTTATTTTAATACATGTTTTTATCTAAGTTACATCTACCTAAAGTTTGAAAATGATAACATACTAAGTATATCTAATATTTATTATAATTTAGTCTTATATATTTAATAGTTTTTACAGGTTTGGGAAATAAAATTGGCTGGCACGATTGAACAAAAAAAAATTTGATAATATACTCATCTTGAATCATTCCCTCACTTCAGCGTCATTCCCTCACTTTATACACTAGTGAGGGAATGACGAATTCAATAAAATTTAAAAATAACAGTTAGGCCTAATTAATTTCTGAAGTCAATCACATACAATTATATTCATACAAGAAAGCAACATATAATTATCCACTTTCTCGATGAAGTTGTATTTTATTTTACTCTAAAAAATGACATGAGGGAATGACAAATGTAAAAAATTTTACCTGGTTTGATTCATTCAAATTTATTCCACAGCAAAGCTTCTTTAAGTTGAAGATGGAAACATACTGCAATTTTGTTCTATGATGCCAGTTGTTAACTTCTGAAGTTTTTATTAAAATATTTTTATTCTAAGAAGATTGCAGGTGATAAGAACATTGTTGTGAGGGAATGACGCGAAACACTGGGGACAAAGTTTAAAATAGTGCTGTGTTAATATTTTTATCAGAAATTAAATTTAAAATTGATTTTCTGAATTCTATATTTCAGTATTCTGAAATAAAAAACACGAATTTGTAAAAAAAAAATTTTTATTTCAGAAACAATTTTTTTCTTTTTTTAAATCAGCAGTGGGGACAAGTGAGGGAATGACATATTGGTATATTTTAATTACCTAAAATAAATAAAAAATAAAAATTGATAATTTTATTTTTATTCTTTTGTTAGCTTGCATTCTGAAGGACACTTTCCCTGAAAATTTTTTTTCGTAAGCTGTAAAACAAACATTAAATATACTGGGGACATGAAAATGACTGTTTTTGTGAGAATGACCCATATAATGATACATATTACTTTTCACATAATGATATATACAGAGATGCTAACTTGCTTCTGATTGCGGATAAATATTTTCTAGCCTTAGCAAAATTTATGTTTTAAAATATGACTTTTGGTTCATTAAATATGATTTTTAAGGTTTTTACCCTCCACTACTTATAAATTATTCAAAGGCTTACGTCAAACAAATTTTGTCGTTAAATGAATTCTTTTTTGCTACTTTTAAAAAATTGCTAATCGAAAATCAGCAAATTTTAATTTATAGCTCTCTGCCGTTCTTAAAAATGTTTTGCAAAATCCGAAGTAGTTGAGATCTTTGTATATATAACCTTATACAACTACTTTCCGAATTCGTAAGTATGTAGAATTCAATTTAAATTTAATAGTTGCACTATATTCAAATTATGTAAGAAAAACTGTTTCAAAAACAAGTGAGTGGAATAGAAATATATTTTTAATAATTATTTGGTAAACAAATATTATTAAGTAAAATTTGATTTTTATTTATAAAATAGTTTGCAAAATCAGTGTTAAATATTATTGAGGAGAAGCATTAAAAGAATTTCGAAAATTTACATCTAACAACGTAAAAGTGCTGAAATTCTATACGCTATCAACACTTTAAATTAAAATAATAATAATAATAATAATAATAAAAGGCTTAATACGAGTTAAAACATTAATCTTTCCAAAAAAATTTCTTCATATAAGATATAATTTAATTTCTTCAAAAGAGTCGAAAAATTTTTTAATAAAATTCTAAATAAAAATTCTAAGTTCTAAATAAAATTTGGTTTTTATTTTATAAAGCAATTTGCCAAATTAATGTTAATGCTACTGAGGAGAAGCAGAAGCATTAGAAGAATTTTGAGAATTTACGTCTACCCACTGAAAAGTACTTAAATTCCATACGCTATCAACAATTTAAATTAATAATAATAATAATAATAATAAAGCTTAATACGAGTTAAAACATTAGTCTTTCAAACATTTTCAACATTTCAAATTTTTCTTCACTCAAGATATAATTTAATCTAATAAAAAGTGTCGAAAAAATTTTAATAAAATTCTAAATAAAAATTCTAAATTCTAATTAAAATTTGATTTTTATTTTATAAAGTAGTTTGCCTAATCAATGTTAAATGTTATTGAGGAGAAGCAGAGACATTAAAAGAATTTCGAAAATTTACCCCTATCCACTGAAAAGTACTTAAATTCCTTACACTATCAGCACTTTAAATTTAAAAGAATAATGAAAATTAAAATAAAAAAAGCTTAACACGAGTTAAAACATTAGCTTATATGAAATTTTTCTTAATGGAAACTATAATCTAATTAAAAAAATCCAAGTAGTTCTAAATAAAAATTTTAAAGACTAAATAAAAATTTTAAATGCTAAATAAAAATTTAGTTTTTATTTTATAACGCATTTTGCCAAACTAATGTTAAATGTTGTTAAGGAAAAGCAGAAGCATTAAAAGAATTTTGAAAATTTACATCTAATAACTGAAAAGTGCTAAAATTCCATAAGCTATCAACACTTTAAGTTTTAAAAAAATGACAATAAAAAAAGCTTAATACGAGTTGAAAAAATTAGTCTTTCCACAATGTTTCTTTATACAAGAAATAATCTTTTTTAATCGAAAATGTAGAAAAAAATTCTAAATAAATTAAATAATTTTCTAAGTTAATCTAATTTAATAAATAAATACTGGAATAAGTAACGTGTTTTTAATGAACTCATATTAATACCACAGTAAACTTTTTCGGGGTATTATCTTAAAACGTTTAATAAACGTAAGGCAAAAAGCCGTCATTCAATGCATTTCTGACCACCACTAATATCATTTTGTTTTGAAATGATATTTATAATTAGAACTGTATCGTACCAGTCCTTTTATATTGAAGTTGAAACTGAAAGGAATTTTTTTCAGCAACAATGAGAATTAGCTACCACAGTCAAATTTCTTAAGCCTTGCCGCAATCTAGGTAATTTTGGCATGTCCACAATCGCATCTCCACTTTGTATCCTATTCCTCACTAGCCACATGAGATTATTTTTTTTTTTTCATTGTCTAAATTCAATGTCGGTTAACCCTTATTTCTAGTAAAGGTAAATTAAAGTTCTTTTGGAATTGAAATTGTTTTAAGAACAGTAATTGTAATAGGAAAAAAAACTCATTTAGTATAGAAAAATGCCTTCTTTTTTTCTTTTTTTTTTTGGTGGTAAATATATTTAACATGACTTATTAGGAACTTGTTGACTTTTATTTTTCTTTATTTATAAAATAAATTTTATAACTGCTGCATACTTCAAAAGGAATTATGCATTTTATAACTTTTAAACGTTTTTTTTTAAACTAACAAATGGTTACCAATTCTATTCAAACACACTTCAAGAAAACTGAAGTTATTAACAAATAGAAACCTAAATTAAAAGTGGTAAAAAGTGGTGGTAAGTATACTTACCACGGCCTCCGAAAAAGTTAAGCTTTCCGACAGGTTTTGACAACTTTTTTTTTAGATATTAATGTAAAATTTTAAGAAACTAGTCTATTTGTTTTATTATATGTAAAAATGTATGAAACTAGCAAAAACAATCGTTATTATTAAAAATTACTAAGAAATTATTTTTCTTTAAATGGCAATTTTTAGGTAAAAATAAGACATTTTTTTCATATATGCGAAACCCGAAGTGTAAAAAAATTCCCGAAACGAAAAGTCCTTTGAGGATTTTATTTAGAAGGCTACCAACTATGTTTTGAATTATTTTATTGAACGCAAGTGCATATACTGCTGAGTTCGGGATCAATGTAGTTATAAAAGCAAATTTGTTTAAAAATTTCTGCTCATGTCTTTGCGCAAAAACATGCATAAAAAGTGAAATTCTACATTTTTCTAAACATGTCTGTTATTATTATAAACACTCATGAAAAATTGTAGACAATTATTCTTAAAACAATATGAGATATCATGTTTAAGGTGGTGTAAAAAATCTGATTTTGAGCTAAATGCATTTAAAGTCTTTAACTCGTTAGTCTACTCACTGTTATCACCTAACACAAAAACTGCTATAACTTAGTAAATAATTGGATTACAAACAAAAGTAAAGTATTTTTAGAAAGCTAAGAGAACAGGAATTTTAAATTCATAACATATCCAATTTCGAAAATTTTGTCCAGAATCATGTTTTTACTTTAGTCTAATTAAAAAAGAAAAATCGAAAGTGACATTCAAAATTAGAAATATACGTATTCATTTATAACATAATATCGCCCAGTATTAAAAAAATATATAGCACTATGACACAGATGGTACACCGGTGTCGTTTTTATATACTTTTTTTCTGGTTAAGGTTACAAGCAAAATTATATTTCGGTATTTTTTAATTATTAAAAACAGTCTAATAGCTACTAAAAAAATAGTTAAAAGAATTATATTCGTACGAAATTTTTTTTCATTCCTATTCAAAAGTATATAAATAATTGATTTTGTAAATTAATTGAATAACTTTTCTCTTAGATCTAAATTGCTGTAAATAAGTGAAATTTGAAAAAAAAATATTGTTTCAAAATGAGCCGTGTTTTGAAGATTTACCTTTACACAAAAAAACACCAGTATTTCATGCTGTATTTCATAACCATAAATTATTAAAATGCTAAATATAATAATTTTCACTTATTTTGACCTAAATTGATACAAAATAATGAAAAAAGTATGAATAATATGCTTACAAAGATTCTCCACCAAAGGGTTAAAAATTGTCTTAAGTCGCGATTATAAAGCAAATTAAGAATTTACTTTTCAACAAAGAAATCAAATAAATAAATAAAAAAAATTTATTACTCTAGAATACTGTCATGCAACTACATGCGAAAATGTAACAGTTTCACAAAGCTGTATACAGATTTATAAAGAAATTTTGAGTTATAAATAACAATAATATTCCATTCCTCTGCTGTTTAGTTATGTATGCTTCGTCCAATCACATACCAATGTCTAAAACTGATAAATTTATACTTTTAAAACAAATAATTTAAATATTCTTACAGCTATTTTCAAAAATTGGTTATCACTCATGAATTTCACTAAGGCTGTGACAATGGCATTTTTACGATATAGTTTCATGTTTTTAGATTTTTGATAAATATCTTGGTTTTTATGTAATTAAGGTTAAAAGAATATTTTAGAAATATTCAAATCTAATATATATAATTATAAAATAGTTAGTTAAAAATAAATTATATTGTAAAAAATCTAAATTCTGACACGAGGGTAGTTTGATATGTCTTATGCAAAACTACAAATTGCATAATTTTTGTACTTTAAAATTTTGAGAAAAACACCATAGAAATTCTAAAAATAATCAAGAGCTATTTCTCCTTATCTAATAAAGCGACCTCTTTATTTTCCGCCTTTTTTTCAAAAAGGTATCGCGCTGTTGAATAATACTATATTATAAAAAGTTTGTTAAAGTAGAAAATAATAATAATATCAAAACAAAGTAAATAAAAAGATATTAAATAAATAAATAGTAAAAAATTACCTAAAACCCAAGATTGCGAAGGCCATTAAAGTTCCGATTTAGAGTATGAGGTACTCAGATAGTCCATTATTGTTTAAATAATCGATTGTTTTCATGAAATATTTCAAACGTATTTTTCATTAAATAATCATGTGAACATTGAGTCAATGAAAAAGGAGAGAACAAAAGGGGAAGACTATCATAGTATTATGAGTAGTAAAATTACCTAAAATCCAAGATTGCGAAGGCCATTAAAGTTCCGATTTAGATTATGAGGTACTCAGAAAGTCCGTTATTACTTAAATAATAAATTGTTTTCATGAAATATTTCAAACGTATTTTTTCATTAAATAATCATGTGATCATTTTATTGAGTCAATGAAAAAGGAGTAAACAAATAGGGAAGGCAATCTTTGTATTATGAGTAGTGAAATTACCTAAAATCCAAGACTGCGAAGGCCATTAAAGTTCCGATTTAGATTATGAGGTACTCAGAAAGTTCATTATTGTTTAAATAACAGATTGTTTTCATGGAATATTTCAAACGTATTTTTCATTAAATAATCATGTGAACATTTTATTGAGTCAATGAAAAAGGAGTGAACAAATGGGGAAGACAATTTTTGTATTATAAGAAGTAAATATATTTTGTTCGATGTATTTATAGCTGCCGTTTCTTAATATTTTATTGAATGATCGTTAAATACTAAGGATTGTGTAAACATATTTCTTAAATAATCATTCTCCATTTATTCAGATTTCTGCTCTTAATTGCCCCAATTTAACTTTCTAATCACCAGTCATTACACATTTTAACATCACAAATAAAGATTTTAGATAAAAAAAAATAAAACATTGAAACTTAGCAGTGCTTTTTACTTACTTTAAATTCGTTCCATAATCCTTCTGTTTATTTAGCATTGCAACGCCATCTATAGTTTTGTTTTTTAAATTCCTATATAATTTTTGGTTACAATAAACACTTTTTAAATGTTTTTCACCGACGAAATAATTCAGAAATATGTAGTTTGAAAATTAATAACTAATCATGTTTTGCAGTTTTATATTCATTATTTTAATTTGATAGATTAATCACATATGTTTAACTGGGATTATAATTGAAATTGTAATTTTGTAAATAGAAATTTCTATTTATTTGAATTACTACTGTTTGTATATGATGTTGATTGACTGTTATTCGTTATTAGCTGATGATGGAATAAAATAAAAACTACGAAATTTTGAGGTATATTATTAAAAGACAGACACTATTTTTAAAGAATGATTCCTCCTCTTAACACAATAATTAAAGAAAAAAAATTATTTTTTGTAGTTATTACACCAACTTAATTACGAATGTAGATAACAGCAACTAAATCTAATATTTTCAAGATACAGTAACTATTTTTGAAATGTGGTCACTACTTTTAGGTGATAGATTTTGAGGATATCCAATTACACTCGATATTCAAAATTTAAAGAATTTATAATTGAAAGAGTCGAAAAAAAATTACATTAAAAAAATGGTTAAGAGAAATAATATGCTTATATTATCGTGGGAATTTTTTTTAAATATCTAACCCTTGTTTATAAGAGCCAATTTATTTTTCTGAACCTTTTTTACGATATTTTTTTTTATTTCAATATTCAAGTTTTTATGCCTTATTCTGTTCTTCTTATCAGGGAATATTTAATTCGAGAACTGTTAGAAATTAATCAAATATTTGTGATTTTGTTAAGTGTCAAAAACTCTTTAATTTCCTATTTGTACAAAATAATGCGGGGAAAAAAACAGATCATCCTGAATAACTTTTGATTTTATGATTGGATCATCACGTTCTACAACTCTATCTAAATGGCTCGAAGGGGTGACGTCAAATACGCTAATTAATAAGTGCATACGATATTTTAAGTTACAAAATCAAACACGAAAACGAAATTTCTCTGAATAAACATTTTTTTAATTGTTATTTTTTTTGGGGGGGGGGGGATTCGGATTTTTGACTCTCAAAATATAGGGGGTTGCCGCTAACTGGGAAATATAGTCCCAATAATTTGATCTAGGGAGTGCTCTAAAGTTTGAACCCCTTAATCTTAATAATACTTTTTGCGTATTTCACTATATCTCTGGAACTTTTTAAGCAAATAGAAAAATTTTGCACACAAATATGTAATTCTTTTATGAAAAGAAAATTCCATGCAAAAAACAACTTTTAGTAAATATTTACCATTTTTTATTATTTCATTTAACAATGGTGGAAAAGATTTTGAATTGTAATGTAGACAATATTTTTACTCACTTTAAAGAATACATGAAAAATACAAAATTTGAGTAAAATCAGTTTAAAGGCTCCTGAGTAATTGAGTTTCAAAAAAGTCACATATTTAAAATTTGATTTCTCAAGAACTATTTCACCGATTTCGCTCAAAAATTGCATTTTGTCATGTAAAAATATATTCTCTAAAATAACGCAAAAAATTTTCTACCCTACAATTCAAACTTTTTCGAGTATTATTAAATAAAATGATACAAAATAATAAATATTTACCAAAAGTGTCTTTTTTTTTTTTTTGCATTATATTATCTTTGGACAAACGAATTTTATAAATGCGTGCAAAATAATTTCAATTCACCTAAAAAGTTCTCGAGATGTAACGAAATACGCAAAAAGTAAAATTAACAT
>NC_092204.1:21595711-21693188 GCF_043381705.1 Parasteatoda tepidariorum
GGAGTTTTGAATAACTAAATTTGATTGAAGGTAGTTTTGAATAGCTAAATTTGATTGATGTAGTTTTGAATAACTAAATTTGATTGAAAATGACTTTAACCATCAAGACTCTTAAACAATTTAAGCAAATATATAGGACTTGATAATAACACGGTGGTATTTTTATGAGCTAGCAAAATTTAACAAAGTTTGCTTACCTTAGTCGAATATGTTATCTCATATATAATGATATATATTACTTTTTACGAAATGGTATATACAGAAAGGCTAACTTGCTTCTGATTGCAGATAAATATTTTCTAGTCGTAGCAAAACTTATATTTTAAAATATGACGTTTGGTTTATTAAATACGATTTTTAGGGTTTATACCCATCACTACTTATAAATGATTCAAAAGCTTGCGTCAAATAACTTTTGTCGTCAAATGAATTCTTCGTTGCGACTTTTTAAAAATTGTCAAAATTAATCAAAAATCTGCAAATTTTAATTTATTGCTCTCTACCGTTCTTAAAAATGTTTTGCAGAATCCGAAGTAGTTGGGATATTTGTATATATAACCTTATACTACTACTTTCCGAATTCGTAAGAAAGTAGAAGTCATTTTAAATTTAATAGTTGCACTATATTCAAATTATGTAAGAAAAACTGTTTCAAAAACAAGTGACTAAAGTAGAAGTATATTTTTAATAGTTATTTAGTAAACAAATATTAAGTAAAATTTGGTTTTTATTTTATAAAATAGTTTGCAAAATCAATGTTAAATATTTTTGAGGAGAAGCATTAAAAGAATTTCGAAAATTTACATCTAACTACGTAAAAGCGCAAAAATCTCATACGCTATCAACAATTTAGATTAATAATAATAATAACAATAAAGCTTAATACGAGTTAAAACATTAGTCTTTCAAAACATTTTCTTAGTACAAGAAACAATTTAATTTAATCAAAAGTGTCGAAAAAATTTTAATAAAATTCTAAATAATTCTAAATAAAATTTGGTTTTTATTTTATAAAGTAGTTTGCCAAGTAAATATTAAATATTATTGAGGAGGAGCATTAAAAGAATTAGGAAAATTTACCTCTAACAATGAAGAAGTGCTAAAATTCCATACGCTATCAACAATTTAAATTAATAATAATAATAAAGCTTAATACGAGTTAAAACATTAGTCTTTCAAAACATTTTCTTCATACAAGATATAATTTAATTTAATCAAAAGTGTCGAAAAAATTTTAATAAAATTCTAAATAATTCTAAATAAAATTTGGTTTTTATTTTATAAAGTAGTTTGCCAAATAAATGTTAAATATTATTGAGGAGGAGCATTAAAAGAATTAGGAAAATTTACCTCTAACAATGAAGAAGTGCTAAAATTCCATACGCTATCAACAATTTAAATTAATAATAATAATAAAGCTTAACGCGAGTTAAAACAATAGTCTTTCAAAACATTTTCTTCTTACAAGATATAATTTAATTTAATCAAAAGTGTCGAAAAAATTTTAATAAAATTCCAAATAATTTTAAATAAAAATTCTAAATTCTAAATAAAAGTTCGTTTTTATTTTATAAAGTAGTTTGCCAAATAAATGTTAAATGTTATTGAGGAGAAGCCGAAGCATTAAAAGAATTTCGAAAATTTACGTCTGCCAACTGAAAAGTATTTAAATTCCTTACACTATCATTACTTTAAATTTAAAAAAAATATTAATAATAAAAATATAAAAAGCTTAATACGAGTTAAAATATTAGTTTTTCTGAATTTTTTCTTAATACAAGCTATGTGATCAAATTAAATCAAAAATGTAGAAAAAAAAATCTAAGTAATTCGAAATAAAAATTCTAAGTACTAAATAAAAATTGGTTTTTATTTTTTTAAGCAATTTGCCAAATTAATTTTAATATTATTGAGGAGAAGCAGAAGTATTAGATGAATTTTGAGAATTTACATCTAGCAACTGAAAAGTGCTAAAACTCCATAAGCTATTAACACACAGAAATTTTATAATAAAAAAAAGCTTAATACGAGTTTAAAAAAAAAAAAATTAGTCTTACCACAATGTTTTTTTACTCAAGAAATAATCTAATTTAATCGAAAATGCAGAAAAAAAAATTCGAAATAAATTTAATAATTTTCTAAGTTAATCTCATTTAATCAATAGATACTGCAATAAGTAACGTGCTTTTAATGAACCCATATTACTACCACAGTAAACTTTTTCAGGGTATTATCTTAAAACTTATAATGAACGTGAGACAAAGAGCCGTCGCACACACATTCAATGCATTGACCACCACTAATATCATTTTGTATTGAAATGATATTTGTAGTAATTAGAACTGTATCGTACCAGTCCTTTTATATTGAAGTGGAAACTGAAAGGAAATTTCTTTTGCAACAATGGTAATTCGCTACCACAGTGAAATTTCTTATGCCTTGCCGCAATCTAGGTAATTTTGGCATATCTATAATCGCATCACTACTGTGTGTCCTCAAAATACATGAGGTCATTTTTTTTATTGTCTAAATTCAATGTCGATTAAGGTATCCGACAGGTTTTGACAACTTTTTTTTTAGAAATGTTAATGTAAAATTTTAAAAAACTAGTCTATTCGTTTTATTATATGTAAAAATCTATGAAACTAGCAAAAACAATTATTATTAAAAATTACTAAAAAATTATTTTTCTTTAAATGGCAATTTTTAGGTAAAAATAAGACATTTTTTTCATCTATGCTAAACACTGTAAAAAAATTCACGAAACAAAAAATCCTTTGAGGATTTTATTTAGAAGGCTATCGACTATATTTTGAACTATTTTCTTAAACTCAAGTGCATACACTATTGAGTTCGGGATCAATGTAATTATAAAAGCAATTTTTTTTTTTAATTTCTGCACTTGTCTTTCCGAAAAAACATGCATAAAAAATGAAATTCTACATTTTTCTCTTTCTCTGCTGCTCAAAACATGTCTGCTATTATCATAAACACTCGTGAAAAATTGTAGACAATTACTCTTAAAACAATATGAGATATCATGTTTAAGGTGGTGTAAAAAATGTAAAAATCTGATTTTGAGATAAACGCATTTAAAATCAATTTCATTAGTCTATTCACTGCTATCACATTGGCAAAAACTGCTAAAACTTCGTAAATAATTTGAGTGCAAACAAAAGTAAAGTATTTTTAAAAAGCTAAGAGAACAGGAAACTATTTCGAAAATTTTGTTCAAAATATGTTTTTACACTAGTCTAATTAAATAAAAAAGGAAAATCAAAAGTGGCATTCAAAATTAGAAATATACGTATTCATTTATAACATATCTCCCAGTATTAAAAAATATATATAACACTATGACACAGATGGGAGACCGGTGTCCCTTTTATATGTTTTTTTCTGATTAAGATTACAAGCAAAATTATATTTTAATATTTTTCAATTATTAAAAACAGTCTAATAGTTACTAAAAAAATAGTTAAAAAAATTATATTTGTACTAATTTTTTTTCATTCATTTTCAAAAGTACATAAATAATTGATTTTGTAAGTTAATTGAATAACTGTTTCTCTTAAATTGCTGTAACTAAGTAAAATTTGAAAAAAAAAATATTGTTTGAAAATGAGCCGTATTTTAAAGATTTACCTTTACATGTTNCCCCCCCCCAAAAAAAAAAAAGAATATGCTGTATTTCATAACCATAAATTATTAAAATGCTAAATATGATATTTTTCACTTATTTTGACTTAAATTAACAAAAAATAATGAAAAAATTAGATTCTGTGAAAAGGGTTAAAAATTGTCTTAAGTCGCAATTATATAGCAAATTAAGAATTTACTTTTCAACAAACAAGTCAAATAAATAAATAAAAAATTAATTACTCGAGAATATTTTCATGCAACTGTAACATAGTTTTACAAAGCTGTAAACAGATTTATAAAGAAATTTTGAGTCATAAATAACAATACTGTTCAGTTATGTCCACAAAAGCTTCGTCCAATCACATACCAATGTCTAAAACTGATAAATCTTATACTTTTGCGACAAATAATTTAAATATTTTTATAGCTATTTACAAAAATTGGTTAACACTCTTGAATTTCAATAAGGAGGCTGTGAGAATTGTAATTTGTTCATTTTATAATTTGTTTTCATAATGATAATGCATTGTTATTGCATTTTTACGATATAGTTTCCTGTTTTTAAATTTTTGATAAATATTTTGGTTTTTATGTAATTAAGGTTAAAAGAATATTTTAGAAATATTCAAATCTAATATGTATAATTATAAAATAGTTAATTAAAAATATATATTTAAAAAAATCTAAATTCTGACAAGAGGATAGCTTGTTATGTCTTACGCAAAACTGCAAATTGCATAACTTTTGTACTTTAAAATTTTGAGGAAAACTCTATAGAAATTCTAAAAATAATCAAACGCTATTTCTCCTTATCTAATAAAGCGACCTCTTTATTTTCCGCCCTTTTTTAAAAAGGTATCGCGCTGTTGCATAATACTATATTACAAAAAGTTTTTTGAAGTACAAAATAATAACAATATCAAAACAAAGCAACTAAAAAGATAATAAATAATAAAAATTTACCTAAAACTCAAGATTGCGAAGGTCATTAAAGTTCCGATTTAGAGTATGAGGTACTCAGAAAGTTCATAATTGTTTAAATAATTTATTATTTTCATGGAATATTTCAAACGTATTTTTCATTAAATAATCATGTGAACATTTAATTGCGTAATGAAAAAGGAGTGAACAAATAGGGAAGACAATCTTAGTATTATGAGTAGTAAAATTACCTAAAATCCAAGATTGCGAAGGCCATTAAAGTTCCGATTTAGATTATGTATGAGGTACTCAGAAAGTTCATAATTGTTTAAATAATTTATTGTTTTCATGGAATATTTCAAACGTATTTTTCATTAAATAATCATGTGAACATTTCATTGAGTCAATGAAAAAGGTGTGAACAAATGAAGAAAACAATCTTAGTATTATGAGTAGTAAAATTAACTAAAATCCAATATTGCGAAGGCCATTAAAGTTCCGATTTAGATTATGAGGTACTCAGAAAGTCCATTATTGTTTAAATAATAGATTGCTTTCATGAAATATTTAAAACATATTTTTCATTAAATAATCATGTGAACATTTTATTGAGTCAATGAAAAAGGAGAGAACAAATGAGGAAAACAATCTTAGTATTATGAGTAGTAAAATTAACTAAAGTCCAAGATTGCGAAGGCCATTAAAGTTCCGATTTAGATTATGAGGTACTCAGAAAGTCCATTATTGTTTAAATAATAGATTGTTTTCATGAAATATTTCAAAACGTATTTTTCATTAAATAATCACCTGAACATTTTATTGAGTCAATGAAAAAGGAGTGAACAAATGGGGAAGACAATCTTTGTATTATAAGAAGTAAATATATCTTGTTCGATGTATTTATTGCTGCCGTTTCTTTATATTTTATTGAAGAATCGTTAAACACTAAGGATTGTGCAAACATATTTCCATTTAAATAACCATGCTATAGTTATTCGGATTTCTGCTCTTAATTGCGCCATTTTAACTTTCTAATCACCAGTCATTACACATTTTAACACCAGAAATAGAGATTTTAGGTAAGAAATTAAATGTTGAAACTTATCAGTGCTTTTTACTTACTTTAAATTCGTTCCGTAATCCTTCTGTTTATTTAGCATTGCAATGCCATCTGCAGTTTTGTTTTTTAAATTCCTATAATTTTTGGTTACAATAAACACTTTTTAAATGTTTTTCACTGATGAAATAATTTAGAAATATGTATTTAGAAAATTAATAACTAATCATGTTTTACAGTTTTGTATTCATTATTTTAATTTGATAGATTAATCACATATGTTTGGCTGGGATTATAATTGAAATTGTGATTTTTTAAATAGAAATTTTGATTTATTTGAAATACTACTGTTTGTATATGATGTTGATTGACTGTTATTTGTTATTCGCTGAGGATGGAATAAAATAAAAACTAAGAAAACTTGAGATAAATTATTGAAAGACAGGCACTATTTTTTAAAGTATGATTCCTCCTCTTAACACAATAATTAAAGAAAACTTTTATTTTTTTTGTAGTTTACATCTACTCTAATACAAATGTATGTAACAACATGGTAATGGAATAAAATAAAAACTAAGAAAACTTGAGTTAAATTATTAAAAGACAGGCACTATTTTTTAAAGTATGATTCCTCCTCTTAACACAATAATTAAAGAAAACATTTATTTTTTTGTAGTTTACATCTACTTTAATACAAATGTATGTAACAACAACTAAAACTAATATTTTCAAGATACAGTAACGATTTTTGAAATGTGGTCACTACATCCAATTGCACTCATATTCAAAATTGAAAAAATTGAAAGAATCGAAGAAAAAATTACATAAAAAAGTGGTTTGGAGAAATAATATGCTTATATTATAGTGGGAATTTATTTTTTTAAAAATATCTAACCCTTGTTTATAAGAGCCAATTTATTTTTCTAAACCTTTTTTGCGATTTTTTTTATTTCAATATTCAAGTTTTTATTCCTTATTCTGCCTTTCTTGTCAGGGAATATTTAATTTGAGAACTGTTAGAAATTAATCAAATATTTGTGATTTTGTTAAGTGTCAAAAACTCTTTAATTTCCTATTTGTACAAAATAATGCGGAAAAAAACGAATCATCCTGATTAACTTTTGATTTAATGATCGGATTTTCACGTTCGACTACTCTATCTAAATGGCACGAGGGGGTGACCTGAAATACGCTAATTAATAAGTGCATACGATTTTTAAGTTACGAAATCAAACACAAAAATGAAATTTCTCTGAATAAACATTGTTTTATTTATTATTATTATTATTTTTTTTTTTTTTGGATTCGGATTTTTGATCCTCAAAATATTTGCCGCAATCTGGGAAATATGGTCCCAATAGTATGGTTAAGAGAGTGCTCTAAAGTTTAAATCCCTTAATCTTAATTATACTTTTTGCGTATTTCACTATATCTCTGGAACTTTTTAAGCAAATAGAAAAATTTTGCACACAATTATGTAATTCGTTTATTCAAAGAAAATTCCATTCAAAAAATAACTTTTAGTAAATATTTACTACTTTTTATTATTTCATTTAACAATGGTGGAAAAAATTTTGAATTGTAAAGTAGACAATACTTTTACTCATTTTAAAAAATATATAAAATTATTTACAAAATGTGAGCAAAATTGGTTGAAAGTTTCCTGAGAAATTGAGTTTCAAAAAGTCACATATTTAGAATTTAATTTCTCAAGAACTATTCGACCGATTTTGCAGAAAAATTGTATTTTGTCATGTAAAAATATATTCTCTAAAGTAACGCAAAAACTTTTCTACCTTACAATTCGAACTTTTTCGAGTATTATTAAATAATATGATACAAAATAATAAATATTTACCAAAAGTTATTTTTTGCATGGTATTATCTTTGAACAAACGAATTTTATAATTGCGCGCAAAAAATTTTCAATTCACTTAAAAAGTTCTCGAGATGTAGTGAAATGCGTAAAAAGTAAAATTAACATCATGGGGTTTTAACTTTGGAGTGCTCTCCTGATCAAACTATTGGGACCATATTTCCCAGATTGCTGTTCAGAATTGGGGGTCAGAAATCTGAATCTGTCAAAAACAAAAAAATATGTTTATTCAGAAAAAGTAAGTTTCTGTGTTTGATTTCCTTATTTAAAATATCGTATGTACTAATTAATTAGCATATTTGAGGTCGAACCATCAAAAATGTGTTCTAGAATGCGAAGATCCGATCATTCGATCAAAAGTTATTCAGGACGATCTGTTTTTTTATTTTGGCGCACTGTACACCAAGTAAAAATTTTTGCAAAATTGCAAAACATTTATCGTCGATGGACTCATGTAAGATTTGCACCAGGCAGAGGTTTCCAACTTAAATGAGGCCGGAAGCCGCAATTAAAAACACCAGTCAAATGGCGGGCAGCAACTTTATCAAAATTTTATCTAGGACTCTTTTATGTTTGAAGGAACATTAAATATTACTGTCATATTTTTATCAAGTTGTTCAAAACAAACGTATTGAATTACAAATTAAATTTAGAAGTAGATTTTTAAGCAACATACACGATTATTTTTGTATTCGAATAAATATTTTCTTGGATGCAAAACCTGAGACATAAATTTTTTCGCGCCATTGGTATGTTAAATTTCACAGAAACGAAGAAATTATGTTCTTATTAACGAATGAAAATTATTTTAAACCCATATTGATTTTTTACGAAAACTGTCCGCAAAAATTGACATCTAATATATTTTAGTTCACAGTGCACAAAAAAAGGCTTCGTGGGCCGGATGCGGCCCTCGGGCAGCCAGTTGGAAACCACTAAGTTAGATTTTAAAAAATTAATCTTAAATCGTTTAATCTTGCAATCTTAATCGTTTCTTGTAATCTTAATCGTAATCGAATCTTGTTTCTATACAAAAGTACCATTAAAAGTAGTTGCCAGGAATCGTAACATTCCAGTGGTTTTTTGTATCACACTACCCACTACACTTCGTGATTTTTTTTATCCCTCAAAAAAAAGTAATGCGTCGCACTACAAACTACGAAAAAAGTAACGACTACAGTTGTTTCGTTACTTGTAACCCGCTAGACCCTACCACTGCTCTAGCTCTAATTAGATTATCATTCATACCTCATTTCATCAAAGTGATAGGAAGCTTACTTCTATTAAAATTCTTCTTTTTTCCCCTGCATTCGGAGGTAGGGGGAAAGGGGGAGGAAGAGTTGAAACAATGCATTCGAGATTAGAAGAAGATGGCGCTTCTGCATTTCGGATGTCAGCCAAATTGTCGCTGGATCAAAATAAATTCTTTTTCGAGGGTCTTGTTCTGTTTTTAACGTTTAACCAGTTCGAATCTGTAAGAATCCGTACCACCAGAAGTCTGAAGGTTAAAGAAATTCCTTAAGTAAGAGACAATTTTTTCGAAATTCTTGAGTTCTTAATAAGTATATCTAAAAACGTTTCTCTCGGTTTGCCTTTTAATTTAATCTTTTGTAAATTTCTGCTTCAAAATTGAAATTTAAAATAAACATAATGGCGTCATTCTTTTTTTTTTCGTTTTTAATTAACATAAGGATAAATAGCAGATTAAGAATTGCACGATTAACTTTACCCTAAATTTTTAAAGTGCAAAGGTGTAAAAAAATTTTTTCGTGTAAAAAGTCATAGAATGTTTAATAATGATTATACTTTTTTTTAAAAAAATTCTTGAAAATAAAAAAAATAATTTTAAAAATTTTATCTTTAAAATTAGTTTATGGTTGGTAGCTATATGATCCGTAATATATCTTAGTAGCTGAAATTTTTTTTATTATTTATTTATTTTTTTGAAAAAATTTTTACGGTGATAATATTAATAATCAATTATTTAATCACTAAGGGTTTACTCTTCTTTAAAAAAAAAAATAACTGATCGATAAATATGGCGATGGGCACTAACCAGTTAACCATGCGAACAATACTGAGACGTGTCATAATAACTAAATGTATGCCGGATATGTATTTTACAAGACCAGTTACCATGCATGTCACAATAATTCATTGGAGTGACTATCTGGATAATGAATAATAAGGTGATAGCAAAATCTAGGTATGGCATAGGACTTTAAAAGGGAATGTATATATATTTATATATATTATATTATAATTAGTTCAACTGTTAATTTTGCGTACTAGAGATCGCAGTTAAGATTTTCAGAATGTATATTTGCTTGACCGCATTATAAATGCATACCTGCCAATTTTTAATCTTTTCAAGGATAATTTTCTTAAGTAGTAGTAAAGTTAATATTGTAATACAGTCATACGCATACCTTAAACCATACCTGCCCACGTATACGCTTTTCAAAAAACCTTTCGTATGGAGGTAGTGATATGCCAGTTCAATTAATATTGTATGCTGGTGTTTCATTAAAATTTAATCAACATTCAAACATTCCTTCAAACAGCCAACAGGCCTACTACATACATATGTTTCAAACATTTAAATGTAATTTTAGTCAAAATTATTTAAAATCCCATTTATTTAAATAAAAATAAAGTGTGTAAATATATGAATTTTGCAACTACATTAAGTACAGGGATGCCAATTATACCGCTTTTATAGAGTGGTGAGGAATGAAAATTGAACCATGCATAATATTGTTCAATTTTGCTAACCCCTTAAAAACTTTACCACGAAATAACCAGAGATGCCATGCTCTAATATGTAAAAATAAAAATTTTAGAGATATCGAAATTAAAGTTTTTTTTTATTTAGTATTTTTCAGTTCAAGTAATTTTTCGAACACTACATATGGAAAATTCAAAGCATCATCTGAAATATGATACTTTGAATTATTGCAATTACAGGAATGTCACGGTAAAAATGTATAAAGTGATAAATAGTAAAAATCTATTAAAAGATATTAAAATTAGTACTAGCTTTTTCAATTTTTTCAGTTTATTAATGTAAAAGTAGTCATAGAAGTGCTCTAGAACTGGGCACCTGGGCCGCGAAGCAATCCCATTCGTCATAAATTTGTTTTGAAGCTTGTTTTAACACTGTTATGTCAGCTGTCCGTGTGGTTACTGGATAAGTAGTTCAAGCACTTTGCTCGAGGATTGGAAATTATTGTAATATTACACTAATTACTACTGGAAATTATTGTAATATTACACCAATTACTACTGGAAATTATTGTACAATATTACACCAATTGGAAATAATAAGAAGCAGCTTGCTCAAAAACTTCAGTTTGTTGGCTGTAGATGATAACGAGGTTCATGCGCTTTGCTCGAGAATGTAATATTGGTGAAAATAAAGAAGTAAATAGCTCAAAATTATAGATTTTTGTTTGCAGATGAAAGTTTTACTAATAATCAAAATCATCATCAAAATTTAACTGGGTACCTGAGGGCCGTTAGCGGCCCTTTTCCCATCCGTCTTGAAATGTTGTCTTTAAGGTGGCTTTTTCTGGTAATTTGAAGGTAAATTGGAGTGAAACTAATTATCGAAATTTTTTTTTTCTTTAAATATAAATAATTTGCAATGAAAATCATAGTGGTAGTTACGATTAATTAATTGCATCTAAAAGATAAATAAAAAAATCTATATTATAACTCTAAACCTTGGCACTATTTGGATAATTGTTCTACATATTAAGATTTCGTTTTGTCTATTTGTTTATATCGTAGGAACAATAAAATAAACTAGATTCCTAGAAATATTTTTCAGTTGGTTGATGCCGTCTTAGCGACAGGTACCTTGTTATCTTTATGAATACAGTGCATGAAATAAAGAAAAAAAAAACGCCCTGAATAACTTTTGATTTGATGATCGGATTGTCACATCTTGAGACTCAATCTTAATGTTAAGCTATTTCGTATAATAATAATTATTACTTAAATTACACACATTGACTGAACACGGTTTTAAATAAAATTTACTATAAAACTTAATATAACTTAAAAAATAATTATGTCCTTATTTAACAATTTACCGTTGAGTTATTGTAAAATGGTAACGAAATATCTTTGCCATGAATCTTACATAATTTCCAACATGTTTTCCTCCAACATTTGATGCTCATACGAAATATTTTTCCAGAGGTATTGAATTATTTCAAAAATTAGAACTTTTTCACCTTTTATTAACACAAAGGTCGTTTTTATGACATTTTATATATCTGTAGCTTTAGAGATAAATCAAGTGCTGACCCCTTTTTGAAAACCTTGAGAAATAAAACAAAAAAACATTCAATGAGTTAAAATTTAAAAAAGTGCTGCCATCTATCAGGAAAATAAAATCCTAAATTTCACCACATAGACCTATTTATGCGGGCTTCAATATCAGCCGAATTATTTGAACGATTAAAATATTTTGAATCAAAATATCATAATTACAGTAAATAAAAGGAAAAATTTTATTCTCTAATGTAATCTTTAAATTCCCGATACCTGAAAGAAAATCTGTTTTATTATTACAAATAAATTTGAATTTAATAATTTGGCCAATCAAAATATTCTTAAAAATCTTACTTAAAAAGTAAAGGTTGGAATTAAAATGTGTTAAACTAATGACACCAAACTTAAAATCTCTTCTTTTATCGTATAATCCGATGAAAAATTTTTAGTTATGAAGTTTGATATCAAAATCTAAAAAATAAGCGCAATTTTCATCTGATTTAGTCTTTATTAAATTTAGTTCTTTAGGATAAATATCTTTAATGAAATCAAAATCATTACAATCAGAAATAATTAAATCATCAATAAATCTAAACTCAATTAATAAATTATCTTGCAAAATTTTTTTTCATAAAAATGTAATAAAATATTAGTAAATGCACTTGAATAACAATTCTCCATTCCAACCTTAAATTTGTTTGCAAAAACAAATACCATTAACAAGATAACTTTCAAAAATGTGATTGTTTGTCATTAATTTTTCTTTGCATTTACATTTCAATTTTTCTAATTTCTTTTTCTTATTTGTTTTTCCATTATGGGGCCTCGGGGCTCAGTCATTTTTTTTGTTTCACCACTGACAACAGAGAGGCTCCTGTGTGTTAGCAGGCAGTGTGTCCCCAGATGAAGTGCTATCCTGCTAACACACATATCTTAAAATTTTTGCTGTTTTCTGCTAGAATTACATTTTTGACTTTCTGAAGAAAAAAAATTAAGAAATATCACAATATCACTTTAGAAAAATAAACATTTTCAGTTTTAAGTTTTTAATTTTGAATAACAAAAAAAATACAAATAACGGAAAATAATATTAAGAAAGGATGATAAATAGATATTGTTGGCTAATATCGTTAAAAATTAATTGGAAATGAAATACAGGTGTATTCTGCTATGTTATATTTTTTATTAATATTTTGCTGATAAGATGCATCATCTGGATCTTCTTTGTTTATTAATGAAAGAAATGCACGGGATTTTATTCATTTATATTTAGCCTAATGAAAATAAATGATATGGTAAATAACATATAATGAATTTAATCTGATTTTACGATAAAATTTTTATTGCTTTGTTTTTTTAATTGTTGATTATTTTTGAATTTCAAATAATCCGAAATTCAGTTAAATCAAACTTTTTTCCCTTCCCTTTTAAGGTTGAATCAAAAAGAGTCTACTATATTTCATATTATATTTTTTGCCGTGAGGCACAAAAATTTTGCAAGAAATCTTAAATATTCATCTCAACTTATTTCAGCTTCTAAAATGTAACAACCTTCGTAAATTTTGTTGAATTTCAGGAAAAGGAAATTTTATTCATTATGCTCACAGTTTTACATAGGACTAATATTATCATATACGTCACAATAAATATTTGATTAGAAATTAGATGTTTCTTCCCTACTCACAATTTTACCTTGGCCCCAGGTGGGCTCAATATTGACTTCATATGGGTCCTACATGAACATGCACCAAAGGACCAACATTGGTCCTATATCAACCTACATAAGGCTAATAGAGGGTCTATATTAGCTAAATAATGACTATAAAATATCGAGTGAATCTAACAACTCCATATAGGGCCGATATTTGATGTATAGTGGCTGTAATATATCGGGTGAATCGAACAATTTTATATAGGGCCATTACGGGAAAATAACAGGACATTGAACAGGATTTATTACATCGTATTGCTTTGAATAGATATCAAAAATTTATAAAAGTGGCAGTATAGTGGTACAATATTCGTACAGTAATATTTTTCGTAGTAATGATACCATTTATTACGGTTAGAGATCTCAAAATATTATTTATTGCACATAAATATGCAGATTGGTGTTTTCATAATAAAGAACGACTTATATCTATTAGAAATCAGCTAATCCATTCTCGGATAATCAGGAATCAACTTTATTAAATGCGATATTTAATTATACATTTCTATTCTCTTGCAGGTTCAACTCTTGTCAGAAGAAAATTTGCATCTAGTCAGGATTCTTCAGACTTCGGACAATTCCATCACTCTGAAGATTTTTCCCCTCGATCTTCCCATCCATCCACCGAATACTATCCAACACTTAAAGACAACCAGTATCTGCCACAAGAACTCGATGACTACCATCTGAGTCCTGCTCCGAACCCACCACAGCCGTCTGCCTCTGCCTTCCTCGATCTCTTCAAGAACAATCCAGATCGACGACCATCAGCAGCCGGATTACTCCGACGACCCTCCACAGTCAACTTAAGGCGACCATCTGTGTTCGTCGAGCATAGCCTCGTTCCTTCTCAATTCAACCAGCAGGCTATTCCAAATAATCCTCACCGTCCGCAGCTGAGTTTGCAACAAGTAGTTGACGAACATTTCCACCATTACTACGAGACCAAACCGACATCGAGGCCAACCTCCCCGAACAAGTCCAAAAAACCTGCCATCGATTTGACCGAACTTTCCAAGCTATACGGCATACCTCTGAGCCATCCCAAACAGATGGAAGACGAGGAAGAGGTCACGTTCATTCCCCAGCGCAGGTCTACAATGCCAACTGTACTGGACCAGAACTCGCTGCCCGTGGAACCCGATATGTCTTTGGGTGAGGGAATGGTACGGACTGGTTCCCTGTACAGTGCGACTCGAAAGATGGAATCTTCTGCTAAAAGTGGTTCCATCGCGAGTTCGAGAAAAAAGAGCTTGCCTGATATCAGTAACATCGCAGAGCCGAAAATTTTAACGCGAGAAACGATTGCTATTTTGAGTTCTCAGAGACGCGAAGCCATCCGAAGGCAAGAGGAGGAAGCTCAGAGACTCAGAGCGAATCCATTGCTGTACCTACTCAGCCCAGAATTTTGTGTAAGTTGTTTTGCGTGTTTTGTCTTGTTCTATTTTTTTAATTTAAATTTACAAACTTATACACAATTCGGGAAGTAATTTTTTCTAGAGCCGTGGTGGCTCAAAGGATAAAGCTATCTGCTCTTTCATCTAAATTGAATTTTATAAAATGATTGAAGAGGGAGGGAGAGGTTTACGTAGCATAAATTTGCGATATAATAATAATAAACACGAGAGCCGTGATGGCTCAGGGGATAGAGCGTTCGTCTTCCAATGAGGTGAACTGTTTTCGATTCCCAGCGATGGCTATTCGATACGANAAACGATTGCTATTTTGAGTTCTCAGAGACGAGAAGCCATCCGCAGGCAAGAGGAGGAAGCTCAGAGACTCAGAGCGAATCCATTGCTGTACCTACTCAGCCCAGAATTTTGTGTAAGTTGTTTTGCGTGTTTTGTCTTGTTCTATTTTTTTAATTTAAATTTACAAACTTATACACAATTCGGGAAGTAATTTTTTCTAGAGCCGTGGTGGCTCAAAGGATAAAGCTATCTGCTCTTTCATCTAAATTGAATTTTATAAAATGATTGAAGAGGGAGGGAGAGGTTTACGTAGCATAAATTTGCGATATAATAATAATAAACATGAGAGCCGTGATGGCTTAGGGGATAGAGCGTTCGTCTTCCAATGAGGTGAACTGGGTTCGAATCCCAGCGATGGCTATTCGATACGAATTCAGCACCTGGCTCACACCAATCACAGTGCTGATGTAAAATATTCTCAGTAGTAGACGTATCATGGGTTAGAGTTCCCTTGCCGTCAGGCAAATTGTGGGAGGTTTTTGTGGTTTACCTCTCAGTGTAACGCAAATGCGGGCTAGTTCCCTTAAAAAGTCGTCCGCGAAGGCGAATTTCTCCTAATACTTAATCCAGGAGTTTCCTTGTTTTCTGGATTGTGTTCAAAACTACAAGGCTACGGAGTTGAACATTAGTAGTCGCAAACCCAAAATCGGGTCTGCTGTTCAACGACGGTTATAAAATAAAATAATTTTTCCAGTGGTAGAGAATTGACGAAGAAACTTTTTTATTTATTATTTTTAATAAATAAAAAAGCTTTATTATTTTTAATAATCTAAGCTTTTTTATTTTTAGCAATCGAAACTTTTCGAAATGTTTAGTCAGCAATTAAGAAATTTAATTACTGCGAAAACTAGAAAGGTAGGATTGTTCTGGCCTAGGATTCGTAGATGATGAAGTCATTGTAATGAAGAATTCGAGTGATATAGTGTAAAGAAATAGAAATGAGATGATCTAAGTTGTCTCGATCCTAAGGGAATAACTAAGAGAAAACATGCAGTTAGCGATTCTGTTTGAGCTCTGCTTGTTTGTGTACGTGTGAGAAGCAATCACACTTCAGTATCACTATTTGTTCAGATATTAAATAAATCTGAGGTACCTTTCTTACATTTTGACCACAGACAAGGTTAAAACTTTGCTTAGTCATAAAATGAAAGTTAAATATTTAAAGGTTTCACAAACTGTTTTCTTCATTATTTTACTACATTTTATTTTATTTCCCCTTTAAAATGTTAAACAAAGAATCATTATTGGATAAAAAGTGCTATATTAACCTTTTACACTACGAGTCCTACATTAATATGCTATTTAATCTTATGAAAACACTAAATTATTTAAACTACATAGTACAATACTTTTTTATATATAATTTCTAAAATGTGGTTACTAATTATTAACATATAAATATTTAAAAGTTGTGACTTTCGATGTCTACTCAGAGGTGACATCACAATGCAAATTGTGACATAATTTTATGTGTTTAAATATTTTACTGTTTGGTGTTCTGAATGTCACTCGAATGTGACTAAAACTACATTGAATTAGGAATAACTTACAGTAATTTCCAAGCTTAAGTGACCTAGCCTAATACCCTAAGCCGTGAATATCTGTAGACTAAACTAACCAACTTGGTACTTTACGCCCATTAATAAACAGCTAAGTGAGTAAAGCACTCTTACAGGGTGTCTATAAAAATGTCGCGGCAAATTTTTTTAGGAAAAACAGGATACAACATAATTTGTGTAGCAACATAAAAAAAGAAGAAATTGTGTAGAACATAAGCAATCCCATGATCAACGCCCGGGAAGAGAGGTAGCAAAGGAAGAAAATGTGATAGGACATAAGAGTTTTAGAGATGAGTTCAGGCTTTCTTTTGGAGGTTCGGGTCACCATTCTCTATTTCCAAAGTAGCTATTAACATTATAGAAGAACTAAGTATCTATTAACACAGTTGACTCAACAAAATAATGACTACGATTCAAAATATTCCAGTTCTGGACTCTGGCCAGACGTATCTCCCGATTTCAACTGTAACTGTTAACAGTGAAAAGAAGAACCAAAGCAAAGATGTTTTGTAATCAATCTAAAAGCAACATGATAACAAGCATAGTTGCAAATAGGCTGCAATACAACTCAGGGCTGAAACTACGACGGAAAAAGATTTAAAAAAATTGATAGTAAAATCATTTCATTTAAAGCCTGACTTCCCTGAGAAATAGCTTTTACAATTCTAAATTAAAATTATTTGTTGCTTTAATTACTTTTTCTGGGGTAGAAATCAATACTATGCATTATATTTATTTAGGTCTTGGTATTTAAAAATATTTTAATCTTCCCAAAACAAATTATAATGAAATGATTTTATCAGTTTTTGTTTTTTTCCGTCTTCTCACTGCTTTTTGCATTCATTTTTTTCTTTGTGTTACAGTTTTGCAGAGCAAAAATTATAAAACTTAAAAATATGAATACTATAATAAATAAAACTATAATAATTTTATATTTCATTATTAAAATATTTTTTTGTTTTTGTTTTGAGGGAAAATATAAACTAATAAGGGGGTAAAAACAACAATGAACAATAAAATAAGCATTAACGGAGTAGGCGAGCAAAGCCTCTTGAATACTGCCGTGCAATTGAAAATAAAAACGTAAGTGCTTCAGGATTGATTACGAGAAAAGTATTAGCTCGACTCTCCTTCGATTGCTAACGCTCAAGTAGAATTTCAAAAAAACTGATAAACCAACCTTATTTTTGAAAAATTGTTTTTACAATATGAAGCCTGCCATATAAAGATGCCAAATATATTAAAATCTCAATTTCGAATTTTTTGTCGCTTACGTTAATTTTTCAATTACATAGCAGAATAGATATCCATTTGAAATGACATGAAACAATAACGGCTAAAGGTAAAGCAAATTAGCCTCTTAGAAAAGTTTTATTATATTAATAATTTGTCCAAGAATAATAATGTTCTACTGGTTGGCTGGAGAAAACCAGTCACTAAGCCAAGGTCGATTAAGCTGATTCAAAAGTTGGCTCCTCTTCTCGAAAAGTAAGAAGATAAAGAAGTTGGCACCCATTGTTTAGCAGCTCTCCGGTAATTAACCTCTTCAAAAAGAGTTATTTTTCTTCCACCAGCATTCCCCCGGTGAGTCTTTCGGAAGGCAAGTTAACTGGGAGTATCATAAAACAGTCGATTTTCGCACGGTGTTTAGAATAAAAAGCTTTTCAAATGCTTTTTGAAAGAATTTTTGGAAATATTAGAAATAGAGAATCTTTTCAATTTATTGGCGATCGAAATGGGCTATATGTGGCGTGGAGCAGAACTCTCTACATATGGCAACACTTCGCCTACTTTCACCATTAGCGTGTTAACAGTCAAACAAGAAAGACGAACGGTAGTTTCTGTCTTGATTTTTAAATAGATTAAAACTTTTTAAGTTGAGAAACCATATGGAACTGAAAACTACTTTGAACATAGTTCTAAAAGAAAGCGTCGTGGAAACTTAAAAAAAAAAAAAACGTTTTTTTCTGATAATTAACTACGAAAAAGATTAAGGAAAGAGAAAATATCGTAGTATCGTTCTTTTTCCTGCAGAATTAGAATGTACAGTTATTGGAAAGATTTTTTTTCTTTGAATTTGATTTGCTACTTATAAATATGGCCCTTGTCAGTTTTAGCCACTAAGTGGGATAATGTCACTCTTATCGGCTTTTTTCATGGCGTTTTCGTTCTATTCATAATAAAAATAAACCTAGATTACATTGAATCTTAACGAATTGCTTTGTTTCAGGACTGGCTGTCAGGTCAACAATTGGTGATACTCATTCTTGTGATCAACATCGCCATTGGATTGCTGTTTTTCAAAGTTCTCTACTAACGAGACTCTTGGAAATTCCAGCAGATGGTTCGACAGATATATTTGGGGCCATTTTGAAATTCGGACAAATTTTTGATTTGTGTTTTCAGGCCTAGCTTGCGAATCAATTAGGATATCACTGCAGATGCCATTGCTAACGCTGCAATCTGTTTTTGAATTGATACCCTAATTGCTCGCACTCATGATACCAACATCCCAACGTTTGAGAATCCTTTGGAAGTTGCCATAACACCAGCTGTTACAGTGTTTGTATTCCAATCAAGGCTCCATACCTTGTCACTAAAGTGAGTCAATAACATGAAAGTCAGCTATTCAATTTTATTTGGCTTCAGACTAATGAATAACAGTTTAGATTATTTCATGTTTTGGTTTATGTTTACCCGATTTCGTACTGTTAAAAACAATAAAGTGCTAAAGAAATAATATGGAGGGCAATTTTTGCTTTGAAAACCCATTCTAAAATAACTTAAGAGTTTGATTTTAGTAATTTGCTTAACTTCTATTACTATTTCTCGGATATTCAGCCCAATAGTACCGATTTGAGACTCAGATGTTTAAAAAAAGAGAAAAGTGAAACGATATTTTTTGTTTTGTTAAAATTCCATGCAAAAATAATAAAATTTTAAAACAAAAACTACTCTAACGAAAGCTGTTTTTATTTTACTTTATCACAATGTCACAAAAATCAATTTAAGAATTTGATTTTAAAAATTTGGTTAACTTCTATTACTATTTTTGGAAATTCAGCCCTATAATACCGATTTGAGACTCACGTGTAAAATAAAAGGAAGAAAAAAAGAAAGTTAAAAGTCTTTTTTTTCTTTTTCTTTTTTTTACAATCTGTGCAAAAATATATAAAAACAAAAACTACTCTTACGATAGCTGTTTTATTTTATTTTAGCACAATGTCACAAAAATGCAAACCATAAAAGTTGAATTTATTCAACTAAAAACACTTGTTATAAGTGAATATGCTTTCAACTAAAACTTAAAATTATAACTTCGTTAGAATTTTAAGTATATTCATAAAAAAAACTATTTCAGTTCTCATAAATCTCTTTAATTTTTTACGATTCTTATGGATTTAGTTCTTGTAATTTTCCTTTTTTTATAACTAAGTACATACTTGAATTATACTAGATAAAATATGCGAATTCTACACTTATTGATAGATAAGTTCATTAAAATAGAAGGGGAGTGAAATTTAAACGATGTAAGAAAAATAAATAAATTTAATTTCTCTTCATACATTCTAAACAAAAATTTTCTTATTTAGCAATTAACTTCATATCTTTAACAAACTTAGTAATAATAACCGAATTCTTAATTTTTATTTTTTTAACCAATTTAATTTAAAAATTTTTTTTCATAATGCAAAGAATATACAAGAAGTTCTAATTCTATAAACACCACCTTTGCCATTAGACTCTTTACTGAAAATAAATTAATAATTGTCATAGTTGTTTAATAAAAAAAATCCAGAATTAAAAATAAAAAAAAATTATTAGAGAAATAAGTATGATAAACCATGAATTTTTATTACTTATTAGCAAGTCGACCAAATTATTCTAACCAGTAAGAAGATATTAATTGTCCGAATTTTTAACTCATTAGTGCCAGAAACTAGTTTTGATTATTTTATGCTTATCTTTACAACATTGTCATTGAGTTTGAGTTTCTTTTATCAGATTCGGTAACTTAATTATTTAAATTTTAATTTTTAAATTCTAAAAACTTTATTGAGAATAATAAACTACCAAATTGACACTTTTAGTAGACTAATTGAGGTCTTAATTTAGAATGAGAAACATTTAATTAGACACCTCTAAACTAATTTAGGTCGTAGTTTAGAATGCTCAATAATGATTTAACACTGTTAACAAACAAATGTAAATCTTAATTTAGAATGTTAAACAATCTAACACCTTTAATAAACTAATTTAGATCTAAATTTAGAATGCTATACAATTGATTTGGCATCGCTGAACAATTAATTTTGATACAAATTAACACAATTAATTTGACACTTTAAATAAACCGATTTCTATCTTAATTTAGAAGTCTAAGAAATTAATTTGAGACTCTTAATAAACTAATTTAGATCTTAATTTAAAATACTAAACAAATTACTTAACACCTTTAAAAAACTACTAATTTAGATTTTAAGTTAAAATCCTAAGAAACCAATGAGACTACTTTAAAAACCATCTAAGTTAATTTAGGATGCTAAATAATTAATTTGACAAATTTAATAAACTAATTTAGATCTTAATTTAATATGCTAAATAGTAAACTTAACATTAATAAACTAATTAGGATAACGGTTGAGGATGCTAAGCAATTAATTTGTCTCCTTTAATAAACTAATTTTTAACTTAATTTCGAAAGCGAATCAGCTTGCTTAACACCTTTAATACACAAAATTTGAATCCGACTTTATTTCCCTATTCACTTTAAATAGGCAGTAATAACCTGTAACATTTATTATAATTTTCTAACTGTACAATGCAACGTATTTTAAAATTTTGATTAACCATTTAATCCTTTACTTATTGAATTTATTTCATTACAATAATATGGACATTCACTCTGTGAAAAAAGAACTATATACTANTATATATATATATACATACACACACACACATATACCTTTAATAACTGTATATTGATGATAAATAAATATATAAATATATTTAGTTATTGTATTAACAAGTAATATTCGACAATGACGGCATTTTGTACAATTTTCATACAATATTTTTCATTATTACTGCATTTTATAATACAGGAAAACAAAAAGAAATTAAATAATTCAATTGTCTACAATTTGTGTCACTTTATCCCGATAATTTATGAGACTGCTGAATGTAAGCCACTAGGCATGATCACTAGGATCATTATTGATTCACTAAGTAAGACGTTTGATAAAGTAGAGGGCACTTATGAGAGCTAATTTATATAAAATTCATATGAAGCAAATTGTATGAAGTTATAGTAAAATTTAAATGGAGCAAAATATATATCATTAGAATGGAATTTTCAAGCAAAAGTAAACTCCATTTCCATCATAGTTCAGAAAACTCAATTCGTTAATATATTTCACTAAAAAGTTGTTTTTTAAAACTGCTGTCTTAAATATCATACCTATTGAAGTATTGTAGCTGCATAATAAATGCTGAGACTGAAGTTGGTGCTGAAGTTGCCAAAGCTCAAATAATTTCTGACTACATGTGTGGTGGGTATTTATTACTTAAATTGTAAATTAATAAATATAACAAAATGTACAATAAACTTAAATTATAATTGTATAAAATAATTTTTAAAATTTGACTTGACTCTTCATTTCTTACATAACTTTACATTTTATTTCCTCACTAGTTGAATAACCATTCTCCTAACAGGGTGAAAAAAAATTTAACTAAGGAGATTTCACAAATTTGCATTAGCTTCCGTACTCTTACATAAGATTTTAAATGATTGCGTATGCGCTCTCTTAGAGCGCCTGCGTTAATTCAAGTGAAATGCAAAAAAATATCAGATTTACGAAAGTGAAAACAAGAGATTTCGCAATAATTCGTAAGTCAAAAATGCTAACGTAGTGGAATATTTTTTCAACTTTGACTGCAAAATCAAATCAAACATTTGCAATGAACATTAATTACTTGGACATTATTTACAATGGACATGCCTTTTTAAACATGTAACATAATCATTAAGGGGCAAAGTCATTGACTTCGGTTTCTGAGTATATTACAGACATAATTATTCAGATATCTCTTTAAATTCATAACACTAAACTATAAAAGGGTTTTAAACAATTCTAAATTCATATAACGTTAATTTAAAACCACTATTATAAATTTACAGGACCCATAGGGTTCCCACTCAATTTCCGAAAAAAAAATTCCTGACTTTTTCGGGTATATATATCAGGTAAATTTCAATGAAAATTCAGACCATATTTTATCAATACCACGCAATTTTTCATCAGAAAACTGATTTTTTTTATTCATAATGCAAAGTATTAGATTTATGATATAAAAAAATCATTGATCATGGATTGAACATGCAAATTTGACTAAAATGTGAACTTTTTACAACAAATAATTGCAATAGATGCTATAATTATTTAACAAGAATCTCAATAACTGATTACTGTTACTTACAATTCTAAGACTGGTTATTTTCCATGTATGCTACTGGAATTTTCCAGGAATTTGTAAAAACTTTCCTTGACTATTCCCTGACTTTTGGAGTTAAAATAAAATTCCCTGACAATTACAGGTTTTCCTTGACTGGTGGAAGCCCTGAACCATTGTAAATAATTGATTACTTTTATTATCTTTTCGAAAAAGACTAATTTTAAAAAAAGTAATAAATTATTTAGGTAAATAGACATCACACATTTATATAGATTCAATAGTTCAATAGTATACTTTTTTTTTTAAAAAAAGAGCAATTTTCATGGATGAAGTTTGAAAAACAGAATTAAAGGCTACATATATTTATTTATATAGCTATGTCCATTTTCTTAAATACACCATTTCAAGCTGTGCCCAGTATAAAAAGAAAGCATCAGCGATACTAAAAAGCTTGAGAAAAAAATATTTAAATCAGTATTCTAACTTAAACTACACAAGCAAACATATGTTTAAATTGATATAAGTTTATACTGTTTAAATATCAGCCAAACTAAGAAATTGTGGATACCTTAATTGTAGTTTCTTAATATAAACATACAGGAAAAATACATTTCCATTTTCCTTAAGAAATTTGGAAGAATTAAAATTAACTAACAAATGTTTCATACTTCATAGAGTATTACTAGAGAGAAAATACATGGTTTAAAAAGTAGAAAAAACAAAACAAAATCATGCACAGAAAGAAGCTTTTATTAAATACTTTTATATGTGCTTTACATAATTTACTTGTATAGTTTTTTCTAACATAATTTTGTAACATAATTTTCTAACATAAATTTGTACAATATACACAATGGAGGCTTTGTTATAATGAGAACAAAAACTTTTTTAAGTAGAATTAATATTTTAAACATTTTATAAATTATAGGCCACACTTAAGGGGGGGGGGGGGACTTATTGCACATGTTAAACTTTTTTTACGTTTTAAGGAGTATTATTTCAGTTTTTGAAAGTCACCAAAATTAAACATTTTCGCAAAAATTGTAAGTGTTTATAACAATTGAATGTTTAATTAGATATACATAAAATTTACAAAACACTTTTGTAGTTATATAAGCTATTTGGTACCGATTAAAAATTTTGAAAACCAAAGTATTTTGAATATTAACAATTCTTGTAACTCATTATAAAGCTGAAAGACAAAAACAAATTCCTACAAACCATCATCTTGGGAGTAGCATTAACATTAATAACAGTTTTCTTCACCAAAGAAATGCAATGAATGAGAACTAGATAGCATCATGTGTCCAAGAGTTTCAACTAAAAAGAAAATAACCTTAATTTCATATTTTACCAAGTGAAAAAAAAATTAAGAATGTAAACTAAAGAAATGAAATATATTTTTCTACTACTTGACATAATTCAACCACTGACAATTCAGCACAAAAAAAGAAAGAAATGGCCTTTTTAGCTGCAGCTTTTTCTGCATAGAAAATCGTCTTTTCTTGTGGTAATGAATAGTTAAATTACAACCTCTCATTCTCTGGAGGGTTAAAACCAAATTCAAAGTTAATTTTTACACTTCATTTTAAGAATATTTTTACAATTGAAGTATAGTATTTACATCATACATGGGAAGGTTACTTCAAAAAGTGACAAGTAAAACTACAACTACTTAAAACAAAAGTAATGAAGTAAAAAATAAAAAGTTTTGATTATAAAAAATAACAAGTAAAAAGTACAAGTACGAAACAACAAAAAAAAATGTAAGAAAATATATTTTTTAAATGCATTACATTTTAGTTAAAGTGTATAAAATCCTAAAATGCAGGAAAATGTAACAAAATTCATTGAAATAGTGAACGTTGAAAATATTCAGAAACCAAAACCGAAATCAAAATTCAATATTTGCATATAAAAAGGAGTTTTAAATCATGTTAATTTTAAAACAACCAAAACCTTAGAAATTTTTATTTTACTCTCGGAATCCGTAGCAATAAATTAATTTGTTGAACATATTTGATAACATCATTATTTTTGTTCATAAGTAAAACAAATTGTGTTAATCTTTGTTAATCTAAAACAAATGAATCTTTGGAATTCGCTTAAAAATAAAGTTTAAAAAATGCATTTCAGAAGCTTAAAATAAATAATTTTCTGTGGAAAAAAAGCTGTTTCCAAATTCTGACCACTCATTTGAGGTGGGAGAGAGTGAAGTAGGAATTGATATAGTCTGTAGTTCAGTGCAACTGGAATGCATCATCCTCTTACCAGGAAATAATTTTAAGCTTCACTGCTTAAAAAAAAAATATGGTTTTAGGTGATTTTATTCTCCACTTGTGTTATAAAAAAAGGTTAAAGAAGACAATTCCAAAAACTTTCTTTGAAGTTAAAAATCTATGTGTCTGAATTGCACAAATGTCATCAATAATTATAAAATTTAAAATCATCAAAAAATACTCACAGTCTAAGTTTGTCCCTCTTCGTAGAGGCTTATTCAAACAACAGGTCAAAATGTTGTTTATTTTACTAAATTTCTGTTCTATGTTCCTTAGATCTTCAACACTAAAAAGAAATAAAAATGGTTGCATTCAGAAGTCTTTAACTATGACAAAACAACTCTTAGAAATATAAATCTAAGGTTCAATGGGAATTGTTAATCAATTTATTTCTTAAATGTATTTATTTTCTCTCTAAATTGAATTATTGAAATTGGTAAAACAATTTTATGTAAAAAAATATACCTTTTGTCGAATGAGTTAACTTTTTGGCCCCACCAGGACACATGTTTTTTAAGACTATAGGAACATATGCATCCCATCTAAAGAGACAAGCGGACACATTTATCAACTCCAGAAAACCGTTATAGTTAATTCTTTCTTTTATTTTGGAAGAATATTGCTAGTTTTACTTCATTTGATCTGCTAAAGTCCTAATTTTTTTAAAAGAAAAACTGGAAGTAAACGGGTTAAAAAGGAACACTTCTGACTACAAGGAAAAGATAATTAATAGATTAAAGAATACACATATCTATAAATATTTGAGTTCCTTAACAGGCAAATAAAATGACAATTCACATTATATCATTCACAAATGTTATCAAGAACTAGGTAATCTTACTAAGTTTTGTTTTGAACTTTTCATCCAACTTTTTAGCCAATCCCTACTTTTGTACAGCCAATTATATTATTGTTTGGTTTAGAATGTATATTTATTAATAAATGAAAATACATTCTGTTTGCATAATTTAAATTTATTGCTCTGAAATACATTTTAATAATACAAATTAAAATATTTCTTAGATATCTTTTAATAAAAATTAATGAGTGTAAATTTAAAAAAAAGGTTGCATATATGCATTAATATTGATACCAAAAGCTACAATTTTCCTAATCAAGATCTTAATTACAACCTGAGGAAGCCTTATTTTAATATTTTCTCCCTCCTCTTCCCAATTTTGAAAAAACTTATACTTGCTTAAATTATTATTTATTGAATATAAAAAAATTTTGCTAACATAATTTAAATTTATTTTTTGAAATACACTATAACAAATAATAATAAAATAAAATAAAATAATAAAATAACATAAAATAATTCCTAAACAAATTTATGCAATAAAAGTTTAATTTTTCACTATGAAGAAGATCTTAATTACAACCTGAGGAAGCCTTATTTTCATATTTTCCTCCTTCCTCTTCCCAATTTTGCCAAGACTTATACTTGCTTAAATTATTATTTATTGAATATAAAAACATTTTGCTAACACAATTTAAATTTACTTTTTGAAATACACTATAACAAATAATAATAAAATAACATAAAATAGTAAAACAAATTTATGCAATAAGAGTTTAATTTTTCACTATGAAGAAGATAATAAAATAACATAAAATAATAAAACAAATTTATGCAATAAGAGTTTAATTTTTCACTATGAAGATCTTCATTACAACCTAAGGAACTCTTATTTTTCCAATTTTCCTTCTTCCAAAATAGTAATTAGACAGACTTAGGTAATAAAAAAGAAAAAAATTTCTAATCAAGGTTAAATAACAGTCAGGTGGCGTTTTTTAATAAATCCTATTTAATTTAAACCCAATGAAGAATTTTTTAATTTTTTTTACGTTTATTGCAAGTTTGCTATCACCCTTTTTGGTGCTGTTACCATGCCTGCATATTTGTACAAACAGAAAGTATAATAACAGTTAGTGTTTAAATGTGAGACATAATACTGAAGAAAGGGCAAACTTTGTGCTAAGAATAGAGATTCAGCATTTTAAATAAGGCAAAAAAATATTATTATGCTTGATCTAATATAATAGAATATTATACCTAATATTACTGTGGCCTAAATAATATTGAATTTAATTGCAAAAATAAGAATTTATTAAATAAAGCACGTGCATACCCCCCTGTTATGGTCATTTTTATTAATAGAAAAAAAGAGCTTAATTCAATTGCTATGCATTGGAAATTAAAAAAATGTATTATACATTACATTATACATTATTTTAAAATAGATGTTAAATGGGCATGCCATTGCTGATAGTATGGTAATACTTAATAAATTTGATAATAGTTTTATAATAATGCTCTGAATTTACCCCACAATACTTAATATTTTCCTGTTAATAATACCTACTACTTTTGGTCAATTATACTGTATACTTTAGTTTATAGTTAAAAATAAAAGTTTTGATATAATGTTGCTATCATTTTTTTAATGAATAATGGATTTTGAAGACCAACATGGACAGCCTGCAAAAATTATGAGATTGAGCTCTGGTTGCTACGGAATTCTCAATCCTCAAGATAAGTGAAAACCTCCTTTTAACCACAGATCAGTATCTCTCAGTATAGGAAAAAAACTAAACAACGCAAATGAATCACAACTAATGTCTGTTTATGTGGCATTATTTGTGCATTATTCAACAATTTGTCTTTTATATAGATAGATTAGAAAAATATGAATTTAAAAATTACTTACTTCACATTATCTACTCCTTTTAACCAAAGTTGTTGGAAAACGTAACAGAGGTTTAAAACTTCAAATATGTGATCCTTGATGTATGCAATTCGACGTGTTAAAAGACATCTTTCAATGAGTGTTTTAAAGTGTCTTTTGTGAATCTGAATCATTTCTTCAAGACTTTCAGATCGCTGCAGAGCATTGTGTAGTTCAATTCCTGAACTATGAAGAATCTATATTTAAATAGAACTATTTTTAAAACTAATACAACTTAATTTCCCATTAAATATTTGTTAGTATGTGAAACAAAAGAAAAAAGAAAAAATTAAATTAAAAAAAAAAATTGCGAAAGGAAAAAAATTCAATAATTATAATATTAATTTATTTTTGTTATTCAACAAATTTTAAAAAAAAATTTGGATTTAAAAAAAAATCAAATGGTTCTCATTAAAGAAATCTTTATTTAATTATTTTACAAAATTTTCTACATTTTAACTTGATAGTTATTATAAAAAATAACAAAAATGTTTAATTAAATAACAATCATTTTACCCCAGTCATAATGTAGTTATGTAAACCATTGACAAAGAACATCAGTTTCATCCTTATTATGTGCATTCCATGCATCTTTTGTTCTCTAGGGAGAGTACTCCTTAAAAATGCTTTCATCAATCGAGTCATCTTTTCTGGTCCACTCAGACCTTGAAAAAAATATATAAATATTGGTGAACACACAAAAGAAAAAAAACTTTAAACACAAATTAAATGTAAATATGACAAACAAAAATAACAATACAATAGCTTCTGCATTAACTTACTTACCCAGGGTGCGTAGCCAAATCTCTCAACAAAAAATAAGCACTTAAGTACTTTTTAAGCACTCAAAAAATATTTTTAAGCACTATATGCATTAACAAAATGCAAAATAAATTTCAAATACTTTACATGATCATGATAAAATAACTAGTTTCCAACAAAGAACACTTTTCTGGATTATATTAGCCATTGTAAAATGATTAACATAGTTTTTAGTTTAATATTAGACGGTGGAAATGAAGCCTGAAATCGAGAACATCTTGCAAAATGCAGCAGAATTGCACATCATGGGTGCAAGTTGGAAAAAAGGCCAAGACTGAAAATTTTTGACTGAAATACCTAACATACACAATACCCCCTCAACATATGCAAACTATTTAAGAAAGCTTTACCATAATATATCAAGTTTAAATACTGTACAAAAAATACTTATTCATCTGTCTTTTGATAAAATAACAACAGGACATAAGAAAGTAGACCAATAACGTAGACCTAAAAAACATTTTTAAGGACAGAAAAAGAAATTTCCGATTTCCGTCTTCGAGTCAGTCTTGTTTCCGTCCGCGGACATTTTCGAAAGATGGAAATCCGTACTGGGGACGGAAGACTTGCACCCATGTTGAACATGAGAGTGCAAGAATCTCAAAGAACCCAGCTCAGTAGGCACACATGCGGACTTGCAAGCATTTAATCAAACATGCAAAATGATTGGTGCTTTCATACGCTGCGTACTGAAGGTATGCCAAAAGAGATTGTGGTTGAATGAATTGTGAAAACGTTGAATAGAACAATGTGAAAAACACGGTTTTGCATGATACGTGGCGAAAATTGACACGGCAAAGAAAAAAATCTCATTTAGAAAAGGGAAAATTAAGCACTATTTAAAAATTTCCAATGAAAAAAGCACCTTTAAGGGCTTTTAAAAAACGAAAATCAAAAATAAGCACCCATTTAGAATTATCAAATTACGCTTCATAATTAAATGAAAATTTTCTAGATTTTAACAGACTCGGTGCAATGATTGTCATTGTAAGTGACATTTTTGTAAAATGATTGTCGTCTTAAGTTCTCATTTTTGTAAAATCATTGTCGTCATAAGTGACATTATTGAAAAATTACTGACTTTTTTTAAACAGAAATGGCAGAGGCATCTCATGCAAGTAAGTTCTCAACTTGCAAATGGTTTTAAAAAAAAAATCAAATACCAAACCACATTCTTTCAATAGACCAATGCCATATGGCAAACCAATGATCCAATTTACTTTTAAAAAAAGTATCAAAATTGCGAATAAAAATATGCAAAAAAAACTGTACACTGTAATTTAAAAATCTAAATAAATCTATAATTAAAAATATATATGGAAAAAAGCAACAAACAGTTATTATAGTCTGTAATAAATCAAATTATTTATAATATAGTGAGCAATGAGTTTTATAAATGCGTCCATTTTTGCAAAATTTTTTACATTCATATAATTAGCATTAGAGTTCTTCCACAATAAGTAAATAAACTAATAATATGAGTAACATAAAATTAATTAAATGCTAAACCAAACCAGCATTTAAAGAAGTTTTCATAGGTGCTTTTTTGTCAAATTTCATAATTTAATTAAAAGTAATTATTTAGAATATATTATAACCCCCCCCCAAGTTATGAAGATAACTTATTACTCAAAAATTCATTCATTATAGGGCAAATGCTGTTCAGATTCTTTCACGTTTTATCTTGAAAAATGTAGTTTAATTTGATCAAAGGTATTACAGTAAGAAGGTATTACAGTAAGTAAGGTATTGCAAAGGAACACAGTAGTGAATTAACATTGAATGCTTCATAGTCAAATGAAAATACAGTTGAATTCCATTTTACCGAATTTCAAGGGGCCGAAATAATCCCCATGGAATAACGAAAATTCGTTATACCAATATTTAGAATTCAACATCAAGCAATCTAGAGGGTGGCAGTCTGTGATATTGCTCATGAAGCAATTACTCCATTCATATTTTAAATTTAATTTCACTTATTTATACGTTAACTCATGTAAAACAATGGTGGAACCAAAAAAACACTAATTTGCCAACCTTTTCTCACTAAAATGAATCTGCTTCATGGCTTTTGGTCCAAATAAGGAAGGAATTATTTAACTGGAGAAAAAACATTTTTTTACTTAATTTTTAAAAAAATTAACAGGATCCATCAAAGATTTTGTGGCAAATAAATTTTAAAAAATTTTAAATGCCAATTTTCAAGATACTTACAAATATTTAAAGGATTTTTTTCAGAATCAGAATAATCCTGTACCTAACCACGAATGTAAGCTAGCATAGCTTGCAATAATGAGATGAAACTAGGTGATATGTATTGAATAAAATACAGATACAGCAATTCACCTCTGTCTAAAAATTCTTTTTTCTAATAACATCAATTTATTTTATACTAATTTGTTAACACTCAAAGCCTTATAAGATTAGTAGTCAAATCGGGGCTTTCAATTGTGATTTTTGTAGGTAATTTAAAGAGTTTTAGAAATAAAAATTTTAAAATAATTTTAAATATGACAAAATTTTGAATTTGAATGGTAGCAGTCAGAAACTTTCTGGAAGGTTCTAATAGGCTTTGTATTTTGTCAGTTAGCGTTATGTAGTTAAAAATTTAAAAATCAAGAGTTTTTCAGTTTTTTCTTCTTTTTTTGCCTGCTATGCATAAAAATACAAACACTGTACATAACAGAATTGGTGTTAAAAGAGAAAAAAATTCATAAAATTTTCAACAAAGGTTTAACACAGACAAAAACAAAATGGAAAAGTAAGCAAAGAATATACATTTGAGCAAAGCAAAAATTAACTTAAAAAAACATCAACTTACTTAATGAATATAAGTTATCTAACAAAAATTTGGCACATTTAATTTGAAGCAAGAAGTTAAATATTTGATTATATTCTGCCTGAACACTACTTCCCAATATCATTGTTATGGGCCATTTAACCTGAAATTGAAAAATAAATCTAATAATATCAACAGAATTTGAAATTAAATTATCGTAGGTAACAAAATATGTAGTATAAAATCTTTTCTGAAACTTTCTGTCACTAGTATTAAAGAATATATATGTGTAGAGCAATTATTACTTTAAAAATCATTTTACAAAATTGGAAACAATTTGAACACAGTTGGATTGATTTAAAAAAAACTGAATATTTTAAGAAAGAACTGAATATTTTAAACTTTATAAGAAAGTTAAATTTTAAAATACTTGAAATGCAGGTTTTTTGGTAACTTTCTTTTTATATTTAATAAATTCAAAAAAAAGAAAGAAAAAAGGAATTTTTTTTATTAATAAAAAACTAATAATCATTTTTTTAAATGAATAAACAGGATTAAAAATATTTAATCAAGTTAAAAAATTTTTTAATAATAAAAGTTCTATATTGCTTCAAATTAAAAATGAGCTTTTGATTTTAAGGATTTTTCAATGAAAGTAGAATATGACTAAATTTATATTCAAGTTCTCTTAAAATCACATATCCTACGATAAATTGTTAATACTTGTATAAATAAATTTAATTATACTAAGATACGTATCCTAAGATAAATGATAAATGCTTGTTAATAAATTCAATTCTTGAAAACAATGAAGTCATTCATTAAAGGAAAGATGATAAAAGAAAAATTACATTGTAAGAAAGTTTCAACAGGCTAAGGTGGCTTAGAGAATGCTGAGGAATTCTATCAGGAGCATCTATTAAAAGTATGTCAAGTCTGAAAAAATATATAAATAAAATATAATGTTATGATACATGTGCATATAATATGCATAAATTTATACCAAACAAATATTTAAGGCTGATAGGTAAGTTTCATCTTTTAAATCTTGTGTTTCAAAAGTGTTGAAGACATTATATGACCTTGATTTGAAGAAGAGATTATCTGTTTTTCCCCAAACATAGAATCATTCGGCATAGCATTTTTCTTAATCTAGTAATAATAAGCAGTTTTTCGTAATAATAAGCATCGTGCTGCTTTTATTATTGCTGTGAAGAAATGATAGAGGCTATTAAAGGCATTTTTATTAGAGAAAACATGAAACGAAAAATACTATAAAAATGCAGTTACAAATATTGAAAATAAACAAGGGCTGGCTAAGAAGTATTTCAGTGCTAAAAGTCAGCGTCAGAGAAACAAGAAATGTTAAAAGTATGGAATATTCTCTGAGCATGGCTTTTTAGTCATGTGATACAATTTCTATGTGTACAAACACTAGTTATGGAAACAGACTTCGTTTTAAATCTTGAATTTAGATTAAGAAATAATATAAAAAAGATTTGTTACAGCTTTTAATATTACATACAATTTTACAATTCTATTACATATTAATATACATACATTCCTACAGGGTGATTAAAAAGTAACTTTGCTGACATATGTATCTATGGAGAGCACACCGTTTGGGTGACAGTAATAAAATTTTGTACATAGCTACTATTATCTATGCACTCGAGAATGGTGTTAAAAATGATTGGTTCTCACGATTACAGTTTCAGTGGCGAAATTCTTAAATAGTAACACCCATTTTCTTATCACAAAATAATCCTTAATGTAAAAAAAATTTAAAATTGAGTTGGAATAATATTTTCAGCTTAAAAAAATTTTAACACTAGACCTTTACTTGTATTGCCATTTTTGTGACTACTAACGAGAAGATACTGTTATAAAAACCTTAAAAAAAACAGAAAAGAAATTACAGACATGTCCAAAATGTGAAAAACACGAAATGCTTTCTTTGTAATCGCTTATTAGTTTTTAAAAGGTTTCAATGCACTCTTTCCTCATTTTATATCTACATAATTAAAATTGAAAAATTAAGAAAAGTTTTAAAGAATTTGTATAAACTGCAAAGTACATACAACCCTTAATACGATGAAATAACGAAAATAATAAATTGAAGAAAAAAAATAAAAAGAACTCAAAAACTAACAATAAGAAATATTTTCAATTCTTAAAATTAATAATTTGAAATAGATAAAAATAGTTTCGATGAAGAAAACAATAAATTAAAAGATAATTCACAAAAGGTTTAAAATATTTTTAATTAATTTTATCTAAAATAAATTATTTGAATTTAATTATAATGAAAAAGATAAAATCTACTTAATTCAACTAAACAATAAAAGATAAAACTTTTACTTTAATATAATTAAAATAAGTGCATGGAATTCTAATAATTCTAAAAACATTATACATAAATGCTATTTTTGGTCAAATTAAAAGAACTTGTAGAAATATTTATTTTATCTAAAAGATAATGACCAACATTTCCCAAATTTGATTAAAAACAGTTATTATCCCTCAAGTGTAATAAATGTATAAAATCATTGAATTAAAAATATTATATAGAATATTAAGAAATTGAATACAATGGAATTTGTAAAAATTTTGAGTTATCTAGACATTGTCACGTGCAAATTTAATTTGAGCGAATCTCTGACAACCATATCCAGGTAAATTTTCAGTGAAAGTAGTTTTAAAAAATCCAATTAAAAAATCATAGGATTAAAAGTTACGCTTAAATTACGAATTTCGATAAATACAGTTTGTGAGTTATCCAGTTTAATAAAGTTGAAGCCAAGAGCATATCTAACTAAAACAAACCAATCAGATCAGTTCTTAATTCAGAATGAACATACCTTTAAAAAAATTTCCACTACCTTTGATTATGCTTTAATCTTATATTTTATAACTTGGCAATTTAATTAAGGAAATATATTTTTAAATAATTTATCACAAGAAATATACATCTCCTTCTCTCACAACCTTTTCTATATTTTTATATTTTATATGTTTTGTTTTGAAATTATTGTGTTTTTTCTACTTAATTAACAAAACACCAGTCCCATTCTTTTATGCTAAACACATTATTGTAATNCGGTTTAGCGCCATTGCGGCGCTTACAATAACTTTTTTTTTAAAAATTTCAATTTTATCGATGTGCGCCGCTTACGACGAAGCGGCGCTTTCACCGAAAAATACGGTACTCTGCTGCTTTAGCTACACATTGATACAATGACAGAAAGTATCTTTTACACATATAACTAAAATATAACTTTAGAAACATTAGGGAAAACAACAATAAAAAAAGTTCAGCAATAGAAATATCAATAGAAAAACAGGGTTTCAAAAATTACTAGCTTGTATAATTTCAAAGACAAAAACAGAAATTAAAACTTACATTTCACACAGAAATACATTTAAAAATATGAACCATGCAAAAAAACTAAGACATAAAATCTAAAAAAAACTTTTAAATAACAGTTGAATTAAAACTATTTTACTTTTTGCAGTTGTCTTTATTTTCCAAAATAGCATTTTCAAGGGCACTGCACAATGAAGCAATATCTTGCCAATTTTGATTTTTGAAAATCTAAAAAAAATAGTAAAAATAACAAGTTAATTCAAAAGAAGAAATAGAAACATATACAAAAATAAACATATAGTTTTATAATAAATATAAAACATGTCACTATATTTGATAAAATACCTTTGCAAATTACTGTTTGTTTTACTGTTACAAAATTAAAAAGTAATTTGGCCGATAAGAGACAAAAATAAATATTTAACTTTAATCCTCATCTGAATAAGTACCTAATAAAAGATAGTCTAAACATGCTAAATGTGTTTACAAAAAAACTACATTCATTAATTAATTTCAGAATGTAAAAAACAATAAATTTCTTATCTGTAAATTTTTTCAGTTTAGTAGTTTGAAATTTGAAGAAATAAATTATGGAGCAGCAACTAATAAACTGTCACAAGGACAAGCTACATTTATATTAACTATATTATATTAACATTCCTTATAAACAATATTTTCATAGCTTTTAGTAAATAAAATGGAATATAAGTAAAGGAATAAAAATTACCTTCCAGAATATCTCAGAATAAAAGTTATACATAACATCACCAGATTCCATAAGAAAATATTTCTGAAAATAAAACAGAAATGACATTTAAATACATTAATTATAAATACTAGATAATAAATTTTAAGGTTGTTTCCCTCAATTGATTATAAAAAAAAATTGCAAGCCAATTTTCCAAGGAAAAAACTTAAAATTTTTTGCATAATTTACAAATTAAAGTTGTATGATAATTTGTAAGAAAAAAAAATTATCTTGATGCTTGGAATTTTGTAAAAAAATAAGACTTCAATTAGCAAAAAATAATGAAAGCGATTCTTTCAGTTATGTCTTCAACAAAAATATTTGGCAAAGAAACGTAATTGGAATTGTTTTTTAATTCTTAACTTTCATAATTAAACAAAATAAGACACACCTACACACACTAAACACTAATACCCCATAGACTTACTTAACAAGCAATTCTTTTATGCATTTTGAGCAAGCAATATTTGTTAAATGGAACATTTTAAAAATGGAAAATGTATTCTTAAATTTTATAGCTGAATAAATAGTTAGGAAAACTAAAACCACTTAAACAACAGTTGTTATTTCTAATGACACTTGAAGAAGGAAAGCTTACAGGCAGCATTTTAAAGAGCATTAAGCATTTAAGAGTCAATAGCCCTTATTTTTTTTTTTTTTTTTTTTTTTTTTTGAAAAAATCAGATTTTTGGGTACTTCAAAGCTCATATAAATTAAATTTCATCGGTTATTAGGGGTGCTTTAGTTAAACAATCCTCCCTGACATTTTCTAGATTTCTTTCAAATTGATCTAATTCTCTGATTTTTCCCTGTTCTCCCTTCTGTGTGACTAACTTGTGCTTGATATTTCCATGATTTTTCTTAGATTGATAAAATTTCCTTACTTTTCCTTGTTCTGCAGCCACCCTGTTTCTTGATGCCCAACATAAATGCGAAATATCAAATGGAAAAGCATCCTCATTGGAGCAAATAACAAGCTGCTGTCAAATAATTGAACCAGTCCCTCCCACACACGATTTGTTTTGCTGATTCCATTGAAAGGATACAGGAGGTAATCATGACCCAACAACATACAAAATCATTTCTATGGTAAAGTAAACATAGGAAGAATCCCTAAGACAAAAAAACACTCCCAATTTTGTTAATGAAAGATTTTAAATTGTTCTTTAACTTTTAAATTTTATAGTTGAATAAAATAAGATACACATAGGCACTCCCGCATTAATACTACCTAGAGACAATTAAAAAACAACTCTCTAGCATACTACTTTACTCAAAGCAAACAATTCTGTTAATGGAATATTTTTGGTACCATTTTTAAATTTTGCATTTGAATAAAATAAAACAACATCAAGATACTTTTAGGGTTACAAATTATTTTACCTCAATAGTTTGTAAATTGTGCAAAATTTAAAAGTTAAACTTATTAACATATTTCTTTTAGAATAAGTATTTCTTTATTTATGTGAGAAAACCCATTTACTTACCCTCATCACCGTCATGTGCTTGATAATTTCGAAATCTTCTTTAAAGGCTTTTATCAATCTTTTACAGATGGGGTTATAAGAATGAACCATACAAAGTCTTAGAGCTTTTGTAATACTCAGTGTTACAGGCTTTAAGCTATGTGAATTCAGGCTTTCAATTACTCTAAAAGGGTTAATAAAATCTAAGTTAAACATAGCCTGTAACACATACAATAATATGCATAGAAAAGATAATATTACCACAAATAGTATAACATAAATTTGTCACACATAAAGATTTTTTACATTAAAGATTTATCACATAAAGATTTGTACATTTAGAAAAAGGTAGCCGATGTATAGTTGGCTTTCTTACTTTTTAAGATTCTACATTATCAAATACAAAATAATATATAGATTCATCATTCTCACATTTTTAGTTTACCCGCAAGAATCATCTTCTTTTTTAAGTTCCATCACAAATGCTATTCAAAGTATAATACAAGTATATACTTTGCTATTCATGTATAATACAAGTTTAAATCATTTTTAAAACTAGCAGAATCGTGCTTCAATTGTTCATAACATTAGTAACCTCTTAAAAATCACGCCATTATGTTTTTAAGAGGAAAATGTTGTGTTCTAATTATAATATTGGAGGTACATAAATATGAAGAGTTGTTTCAGTAGCTGGAGAAGGATTAAACGTGGCTAGATTATGACTGAATTGTGATAAGAGGTTTGTTTTCTATTCAATAAATATTTTTAGAAAAAAGAAATGGAATAGATTAAAGAAAACCAAATTAATCCAGTCCTGATTCCAACATTTACAGAAGCATTTCATAGTTTTAAATCGATAAGTAAGGGACGTTTTTCACAAAAATTAACTGAATTTAAAAAAAAGCAGATGTTGAAAATTATGCAAATCAAAATTTTTAAATAATAAGTAAATAAATGAGTTTATGAATATTTCTTTTGCTTAATAGATTTTTTGCAGTAAATATATTATGTTTTTTTCAGCCTACATTTTTTATATACAATATTAATTGCAAATTGTAATAATGCATTATTTTAATTGAATGATATTTTGCACTAATCATTTAGCCATATCCAAATTGGTTTTGTCCTATTTATCATTCACAATGGAAGATCCTATACAAAACAATTGATTGCTACTATAATAAGATTTATATAACCCCGTTCTCTTGATAATTGATACACCCTTTTGAATACATTTTTCCAGTTTAGTTTTTCTATCATAGTAACCTCAATTTTCTTCACTTTTTTTTAATATATTTAATTTATTTTTATTTCTGTTAAGGAGGCATAAACTTAGCTATTACGTTTGGGGAGGAATTTATTTATTTATTTATTTTTGTATTTTTAAGTGTTCCCATTCACTAGTCGTTGATAAACAAAGTTCACTTAGTATTTAACAAAAATATATGCTAAATAAATAAATTTTGGTCTTTTGTTATCACGAGTCATGCAAGAAAACACCGAAACTAATACAATAAGAATTCATTGTACTGTATGTTTTAATATAGCATTTTTTTGTTGCTAAACAAAGCTTACACAGAATTTAATAAAAAAATTTGCTCTTTTATAGAGAATATCATGTGTTATTTATAGTATAAAAGTCATACCATAACTAATACATCAAGAATAAAATATATAACTAATACAATAAGAATACAATGCATAACTCACACTAAGAAATAATAATAAAATAGTTCTAGTTACTTTTCAATTAACTCTTGCTGCCATGTAAATAAACTTTTAACTGGTTTTTGGGAAACAGGTTTATACACTGGATTAACATCAGGCTGGAAGAATTTTGCTGTCTCACTACAAAAAGGGAAAAGTTGCTGAGTTAGCATAGGATCTTCCTGAGGAGTCATGTCTGACTCAATTTCTTTCTGCTCAACTCTCTTCAACGATCTTTCTGAACCACGCTTTGGAGATAACAGCCTTTGTAAAATCTGGATAAATTTCAAGTACAATTCACCTAATGAAAAATTGAACTAATGTAAAATTTGACTTTTTTGAAAAGAACAAAAAATTACTGTAATGTTTCTAAAATATCAAATGTGATTAAACAAAGTGAAGACATTATCAACCTTAAAATAAATTTAAGATACAATTCTTCAAGAAAAAAATTAAAACAATATCAAATTTCAGATTAAGTTGGTGAAAAAATATATCCTTAATATCTTTTTGCGACATTATTACACAATTTGATTAAACAATATCAAGACTTGATTAGTAACAACCAGAGAAATTTCAGGTACAATTATTAAAAATTGAACTAATTAAAAAAGTTTAATCCCATTTTATTATTTTTTTTATTTAATTTGCAAAATTACAAAAGAATTTTGCCAAATACTTACATTGTAAAATTATTGAATATATTTTTTTCCCTTTTGTAGCAAATTTCACATGAACAAATCAGCATAGCTTCATGGAAATAATTTTTTATAACATTAAACATATGAACACTTTATAATACAATGCAATACAACATAAAATAACTGGTATTTGATTGGTTATAGTATGTTTAGAGTTAAAATATACATAAGTGAAAACTTTTGTAATTTTTCAGAAAGTTACAGCATTACAGTAACATCCTGATTTCGCAAAATTAGTAAAAGATCTATTTCTATTGAGAGTCTATTTGATGATTGTTGCTTGGTTATGACTTTTTTTTTTTCGTCACCTAAGTCGTGTAACATAAAACTAAAATCAAAATGATTCAATCTGTTTAAAAATAAAGCAATTCGTTTATTACGAAAACTGATACAAACTCATTTGACTGAATTTTCTAAAACTGATTAAATTTATTTGAGAAAAGTAATTTGTTTGTTAAGAAAACAAATTCATTTGACATATGGAAATATTTACCTTTCTCAGCATCCAGTCGGAAAGGTTCTATTTTCAGTGATGAGTTGATTTTGTTCAATATTTCTAGTGACTTTCCTGCACTCAGCATATCAGTTATGAAAGGTTTCATAAAAAAGTTCTCACTTCTTGGTAATTGCCTCACTCCAAAAGAAGTCTCCCAATAAGTCTCATCAAATCCTGACACATCCTTCTTCCTATCAGATGCAATTTGTAAAATAAAAAAAAAATATGTCAGAAATAAAATACAGGGTTAGAAATAAAATACAGAAATAAAATCAGGTTTTAAATTTCCTTGATTTTTCCAGGTAAAAATCCTAAAATTTCCAGGTCAAAGTGCTTTTTTTTCACATAAAGTGTAGAATGGGTACAAGAAAAGTGTCAATATTATACAGTATTTTATTTAAAATGTTATTTTATCATCTTTGACTGAGGGGATAGAGAGCTAGCCAGGTCAAGTCATGGGGATGAGGTGACCTGGAAAGGTTCTCTATTCTTTAAGAAACCATGGGAATTTCCAGTGGCATTTTAGTTTAACAGGGTTATAATAGACTTAATTTTGATGCAAGCAAAGTATTGCTAAGTTGATAACATTTCAACTGTTTGGCAATAAATTTTCGTCTAAAAATGGGTATAACAGATGGTAAGATAATTTTAATTAAGAAAATTAGTAAATAATTTAAATTAGTAAAATCTATTATATATAATTCTCCTACGTGGCTCCCAAATTTTGGCTGTATTTCTTTTCCGCTGGTGGCAACAGTTTTCATTTTTAATGAAGTACTTTGTAGAACTAAATAAGATTCTTTTCACAACACTTAAATATTTACTTTATTTTCTTCATTTATAGAGAAAACAGTCGGCAAAGAATTCTGTTTGGTTAAAAAACATTTCGCTAAAAGAATTACGAATTCTAAAAGAAATAAAAATAAACAACTTAAATAAAAATGCTGTTGACAGGCATAGAATTTTTTGAAAGTTAACTTAGCAACATAAATCAAAATGACATAGAAGAAAATAAAACAAGTAATTATGATACCTGAGCGCTTGACGTAACAAATCCTTCAATTCTANATAATTCAATTTAACATTCGTAGTTAGCGGTGGCTGGTCTATTTGAATTCTATTCTTGGTTCAATCCGACCACATTACTGACGTAAAGTATCGTTATCATGGATCGGAGTGCCCTTACCGTCGGGCTAACGGTGGCAGGTTTCCGATGTTTTCCTCTTCGTGTAATGCAAATGCGGGTTTTTCTATCATGAAGTCTAATTTGTCCAATTTCTAGGTCTAGGAATTCTCTTGTCTTCCAGATTCTACGCTAGTTATAAAACAAAATTAACAGTCATGAATTACATCTCAAAATAATTTCGTGAAAAATGTGCATACATTACTTTTCATTGGATTTTTTTAAATATACAGGGTGTTCCAAAATTATCTTTACAACTTCAAAAATTCATAACTTCGAACATAAACAAGATATTTATATTCTGTCTTTTGCATGTATTACTGCAACTAATAAAGTTTTTTTTTCAATAGGCTGAAAAGTTTTAAGTGAGGATGTGGACACCACAACAGAAAGCTCAATGCGTCTCATGGCCGTATTCGCTCCACATTTTCTGGACTTGTGCTGGGTCGTCCGGCTCCACTTTTATGCAATACTGATCCGGTGCTCATGAAGCTTGTTAAGAAAAATCAAATAAAAAAATCCCTGATTTTTCCAGTTTTTTTTTTTTTTTTCAGTATAAAAATTCCCCTGATAATTCCAGGTTTTCAAGGTTTTCCAGGTGGATGGCCACCCTGCAGTGGCATTTTAGTTTAGCAGGGTTATAATGGACTTAATTTTGATGCAAGTGAAGTATTGCTAAGTTGATAATATTTCAAATGTTCAGCTATAAATTTTCATCTAAAAATGGGTATAACAGATGGTAAAATAATTTTAATTAAGAAAATTAATAAATAATTTAAATTAGTAAAATTGAGAAAAAATCAAAGAAAAATCCCTGATTTTTCCAGGTTTTTGTCCAAATTTCCTTGATTTTTCCAGGTTTTTTTTTCAGTATAAAAAAAATCCCCTGATAATTCCAGATTTTCAAGGTTTACCAGGTGGGTGACCACCCTGAAATATTCAGTGTCAAAATTTATTGAATTTCAAACTCTTATTGCTAAAAACTCCTTTAAATTGTATGATGCAATAAATTATTATAATTAAACACAGAAACTATACAATTACAAATATCAGGAGTAGAAATTAAGAAAATTTAATCACTGATACGTGAACCAATGACTAAAAGATATTACTGGTCCCTACACATTTGCTTGTTTACATGTCTTGATTAAAATATTTATTGAAAAAAATTAATAAAGTGAATTTGAATTAAAAATTATAACACAAAGAATGTGCAATCTTCTTAACTATGATGAAATATGCTATTTTGTTAGACTAAATTTGAAAATGATAATCAAAAAACCAAAAGAGAAAACCACTCCTTATCATTGATTATTGGTCCAGGGCTCAATGATAATTATTTTATAGTGCTCAAAGTTAAATTTTAGCTGTCTTGGACTAACAAATCACAGTTAATTTACACATGTTTAAGAAGTATGCAAACATGAAATTGTAAATAAAATTACTAAACATAAATAGCATTCATCATAAAGCAAAAATACAAAATAAAGCCGAAAAATCAAGACGATGTTAAAATTAGGTACTAAAATAAATAACTTATTTTTATGCCAAGAGTGACAGTTAAAACATTTAGAGTTGGAGATTTTTGCAATAATATGTTAACATGTCAGTTTCAATGCACTTGAAAAAAGTAAAAATTTTCTAGGAATAAAAAGAAGTTAGTAACATGAATGTTACATTAGATGCTAGATAAGAATAAAATAAATATGTAATTAATAATTTGATTACAAATAGTTAACTTGCAAGCAAGAATACAAGTCAAATAAAAAAAATTAATGGCTTGACAAAATTATTCAATTTAGTAAGCTGCATCAAAAACTTGAAATTGTTATTATTTAATCTGGAACAATATCAATAGATAAAACAAAAAGCTTCAAATTAACAAGAAATTCTAAGTTGAGATTATAAGATCTTACTATTAAGATTAAAGATGCCTAGCAATCCACAAGTTGCAGAGTATATATTTAAAATATAATAAATTTTTTAGAGTAGATAATTTACTTAAATGAATACATAACAAAACAATAAAACATTTCTTTTTAGAATATTTTAATGAAGCCATAGATTTGTTTCGTCAGAATGTTGTCAATTAACCAAATTTGTTGTATAAAGAGTGTTGAATATTTTAGTGTCTACTGTCTAAATTCTTTTATTATGTAGGCAAAAAAAAAAAAATTAAATAAATAAAAATAAATAAAATAAAGATTTTTCAATCTTTTTTTAGCTCTTTCAATAAATTTAAAAAAGTTCAGTAAAGATTTTCTTTTGTGTAATTTTTTGTTGAATTTACAACATTAATATATGAAACATTGCAGAAAAATTATGATTTGGGTAATAATAATATGTTAGGATAGCTTTTTACTTAATTTAATTGCTTGTGAGTCAGTTAAAAAATTTAATAAATNTAAAAAGAAAAAAAAAAAAAAAAAAAAAAAAACAGATTTTTTAATCTTTTTTAGCTCTTTCAATAAATTTAAAAAAGTAATTAAGTAAAGCGAAGTAAAGTCAGTAATTTTCGTTTGTGTAATTTTTTGCTGAATTTACAACAATAATATATAAAACATTGCAGAAAAATTATGATTTGGGTAATAATAACAGGTTAGAATAGCTTTTTACTTAATTTAATTGCTTGTGAGTCAGTTAAAAAATTTAATAAATGTTCATAAATTAAATTGAATGTTAACAACCTTCACTTAATTTTTTCATAAAAATCAAAAGTTTAGCTAAGAAAATGTAGTTTTTTTTTGACAAAATGTTTTTATTTTTCAATAAAATCAAATAAAATCAAATTGTTTATAATTTACATATACATTATAATCTACAGTACTAAGGAAAATAAACACCAGCAGATAATTTTTTAAGGCAAAATATTTTTTTCTTCATTTAAAAATAACATGAAAATGTTGGCTACTATCTACAAAAATTATAGTATACAATACTAATCAAAATAAACAAAATCAAATATCTTTGTTACATTATAATGTAAAAATAAAGTAATGATTCTATATGATGAAATTTTTCGTTATATTTACCAGATAAAAAATTCCTTATTTGATCCATTAAATGATCCCAAAATTATTAAATCTTCCAAAAATGAAATGTATGGTTTGCATGTTTCCAAGAACATTCTAAGCAGAATATTCAACTAGAAATTAAAATATTGGTTTAAGTATTAGCAAAGACAAAGAATTCACAACAAAATTAAAACTTTCGACAAGAAAAAAAAGTTTTTCCTTACCACCAAAAACAAAATAAATTAAACATACATAAATAACACAATACACCTATTCTTTATAAATCAATTTTAAGAGAGAGAAAAATATTTTTCATGATTTCCTTCATGCAAGTTAATGAAGCAGGGGTGAAGAGTTTATGCCCCCCCCCCCTTAAGATTGGAAAGAGTTTTCTAATATTTCAAACAAATAAAAATAAAGTTCACAAATCATCACTGATTTAAATTTACCTAAGTATAAAACAAGCTAAATAATTAAAAAAAACTAGTCATTTTGAAGGTATTTAGCTGATGGAAGATATTGTTTCAAATGTATTTTTTTTAAGTGAAATTTTTTGAACTATTGTAACTGAGTACTATTGTACTTTTTTGAACTATTGCAACCGTCCTTGTTAAAAATTTGATGTTCGAGATACCGATACTTTTCTCAAAACCCTTTAGTGTAAAAGCCATGTTCGGCATGCACAACCACACAGTAACTCAATATTTGAAAACATATATGCTATAAAACAGAAGTTAATAATGATTACATGATATAGAACATGCATCATAGAAGAAAAAAAGAATATAAAATAAAAAAATAATATAAAATAAAAAATATATAAAATAAAAAATATATAATTTAAAAAATAATAAAATTAATTTGCAATATCTGAAAAAGGAATCCTTATTAATCTGGGGGAAATTAATGAAGATCGCTAAGTTATAATTTAATGCCTGCACTAGAGTGTAAAAAAAAACTTTTTTTTCAAAATTCAAAACAAGTCGATTAAAAGAGGTCCTGCTCCCGTCCCATATTTTCCAGAAAATTTTTCCGACAAATTAAAAAAATATTTATGATTTATGTTTCTAGAAAAAGACCTAATGTTTCTTTCTTTTTTTTTTTAAATTCAAAAATGTAGATTAGAATTTTTTTGAAAGCAAAAATATAACTCAAATTTTAGATTTCCATACCAAATATGTAAAATTTAAACTGTAGAGAGGAAAAAAAAACTAGAATCTATACTTATAGATTGGGTGGAAAATTGGAAAATCTGCATATTTGTTATTATTTATTTCAGATTTCCCTACAAAATATGTCAAGTTTAAATTGAAAATCTGCATATTTGTAAATGAAAATTATTCTAGGAACACCTAAATTTTACATATCATTTTAATTTTTTTACTATTACTATACATTCAGAACTATATATTTTTTACTTAAAACCTAAAATTTGTTTGATAATGTTTATATCATTAATATTCTGGACCTAAGAAATTTAAACTTTAGGATCCTTTAAAGAAACATCAATATTTTTCAACTAAACTAAAAAAATTTCCGGCAAATATATAACCACAGAGGTACTTTTTTCTTTTTATTGACTCAATATTTAAAAAAAATATATAATTTTCTACAAAATACCGTAGTGTGCACAAATGAAAAATAACTAGAAAATCTTACAGAATTGGATGACTGGTCTTGAATACTTTGATTGAGAAGCAGATTCCAAAGACAATTCAACAAAAGGCATGCTCGAACATGAGGCTCATCAACACTTGATAATTCAGAATCAACTTCAGCATAAATTTTATATAATAGGTCAATGTGATGAAACAAAGGTTTCATTTTATTCTGTAAAATCATTAAAGTGAAGGTTTCATCTGTGAAAAATCAGAAAAAAGATTTATATAAGAAAAGTAAAAATATTTTAAGACTCTAAAAATAGGTGAAATGCAATCTAAAAAGGTTAAAAAAAGAAAAACAATAAACAATACAATCAAATTCATTGTTTAATGTCATAAATGAGAGCCAGGAACATATGATTTACTTAAGACAGACTTTTTATAGTGAATATTTTATGAATTTTGACAAAATGTCATTTGAAGCTATGAGTTTGAATTCTAATAAAAAATGTTCCTTTTAGCCAATGATGAAAGATAGCATCAAACTTACAAGTGAATAATTAAATTTGCTTGAATGAAAAAATAAGGGTTAATTCACAAAGAAGTTAATTACATAAGTTAATTTTAAAATTACAAATAAGTTATTAAAATAAGGAGTTATTGTTCACAAATTCAAAAATATTGATAAAAAGAGAAATTAAATTTCTTTATAATTTTTAAAAACATTTCCATAAAAATATCAGAAATTTCATATCAGTTAACATTCTAGTAAAATTAAAATAGCTTGTTCACTTGCCTTTACCCTCTTTGCATGAATTTTTATTTTACTTTCTTACGAGATCCAAATTATTTAAATAATTTTCTTACCAACCAGCACTAATATACTTCTTCTTTAGTACTACTTTCGAGGGCAGACCAAGGCATCCCAGTCAGCTGCCACCATTACTACCTATCCAGCGTCACAGATTTCCAGTTTCTAACACCCAGTATGCTGACGACTTTTTCAGCATTGTCAAGTCCTCTAGAGGGTGGCAGCTTTTCTTTCACTGACAACCAATGACTGGTTGAAAGTCAGATCTTTAACTGGTTTCGGACCTTTAAATCTCTATAAGTGTCCAAGTCATTTTCGATAAACATTAAAAATTTGAACGATTTTGGGCTCTTGAAATTTTTGTAGAATTTATGGTTGTAAAGTATTCACCAGATTTGTGATTGTTCATAGCCACATAAATTTTTCTTAAAATTGTAGCCTCAGAATACTGATTATTGTTCACTGCTTTAGCATGCGACAACCATACAAAATTAGTGGCCCAATCAGGGTTTTATAAATTGATTTTTTAGTTGAATTGAATCCAATTTTATAAGATATTTTTGTTATACATTTGAGAACACTTTAAAGCTCATAAAAACACTTTACATCACAATGTGACTATTGACTTATGTATTTATATCATTATTTTCAATATTTATAACATTATTTTCATCATTTCAATGTTCTAAAGTATTTCAATTTTCTTTATTTGGTAATAATATTTCTGAAAATATTACAAATAAACCAAATATTTATAGTTGATTGCTTAATATTGCAATTTTCGTTCTATTTTTAATATTTTTTATTGCAACTGATTCTATGGTGGTCAAAGAGTTGGTCTGGTACTAGGAAGGTCCCAGATTTAGACAGGGATATAATTTCTCTCTCTCGACATTTATGTTGTTGGGGTTTTAGGTTATCAGGCTCACATGATGCACACACATAAAATCAACAATAATTAATCAATGTTAATTACCACAAGTTAATTATGTTGCCAAAAGTAGTGAGCATTGGAGAAAAAAATTCTATTTTTCATAAACAATTTCACGCCAGATCTTCAGCCGAATAATTGCATTATCTAGCAACTGCTGATTATTTGTTATATTAGCTGGAAGTGTTCAGTCCAATATGTTGGCCAGATATCTGTTGCATCACTAATTAGAATAATAAACAAATGTACAACAAAGGTTCTGTAAATTCTCATTGACCAAGAAAGGTAGTGCAAATTCCACCAAATTGACAACCAGAGCATATTTGATGGGAACTAAAACAATAATTTTTTTTTTATAAAAGCAAATGTTGAAATTAATGGTTTAGGACATAAGATTAAAAAAAAATTATGGTACAGTTCATTTGTAAAAATAACTAAACATTAAAGTACTTTCATTAAATTTTAATAAAATTCAAAAAATGCTTTTTCAAAAATAAAATTCATTACATTTTAGCAACAAAATGATGTTAGTTTGTCAAAGTAACAATCATGTATTTGGTTAATCGTTTTCCCTTGTTGTAGAAAAAACCGGTTGATTGGTACCATTATTTGGTTTTAGTGAAAATGGTCGATGGGATTTTATACAAATACAGAAATAAATACATACATAATTCAAGTTGAAATAAGTTTAATTTCAATGATAAAATAAAATATAGAATGGAAAAAATACTTGCTTCCTTTTCTTAAGATTTTGTCCATATCACATATCGATCTTTCAATTATTTGCAATTGCTTTCTCAGAGATTCCCCATAGGCTTGGTAAGTAAGGCAATTGTGAGGTTCTTTAATGATGGTTTTTGCTGTGTCATGAAGAGTGGATCTCTTACGTGCATATGTACAGAACTCACTAAGTACTGCTCCTAAGCCTAACTGAAATAAAAATTTATAATTATTAAAAAAAAAGCATTAATTCATCATTTATTAACTGCATTATGATGAAAGGAATCAGATTTTCATACAGAGATTTAATATACTTTATTAGATCAACAATATAAAAATCTAAATTTTAAAAATTATAACAAATATATGTTGAATAAAAATGCAATGGAAAAAATATCAATAACTTTTGTTGCTATTGATAGTTTTTATCACACTAATTTAGGTTCTATGATTTCTATATATCTGACAGAACACTAGAGATAAATACTTGATCAATTTTAATTTAAAAGCTATAAGCCCTTGCAAAAATTAAAATGTATGCTAAAAATATGACTTTGAATTTTTTAAATAAATATTCTTATTGAAGTTTTATATTATATAAAAAGATATAAAACCTAAAAATAGAATTTTAAATTCAATATAATTAGATTTTAAAAAAATGAACAAATATTGTAAACAGATATTTGTATGTTACTTATATAATACATAAAATACAATATTCCCACTACAATATTCCTTTATAGCGAAATCTATTGCTTAAGACAGTCAAGCAGTTTGGGATTAAATTGAAAAAACGAAAACCTTTAACAATTTACAGAAATTGTTGATTCAAATTGCAAAAATCATTACAATGAATTGAAAAATTATGTTAACGGTAATATGTGTAATATCGTTCTAGTTTTTAACAAAAAGGAAAAGAAAAGTTTATACAAATTATAAATTGATGATGAGGTACAAATTGAATGACTGATGTCATCAAGAAGCCAAATTTACTTTTACTTACATTTATTTCTAAATAATATTAAGAAAAGCAATTCAACTAAAGTTCTGACGAAAAAAGATTTAAAAATTATGTTAATGATAATAAGTGTAAGATACTTTTTAATATCAATGAAATTTGAATATGAATTTTGATTTTTAAGAATTTTTATGATTTTCATTTTTAAAATATACAAATTGGTGGTATAGCCTTATTGATGAAATTACAAAGTGAAGTTTACTTTGGCTTGCATTTAGTTATAAATAAAATATTAATAAAAACAAATTAACTAAAGTTTCAAAAGATATTTTTAAAAAATTTCAATGACAATAATAATATTCTTTTGGATTTTAAAAAATTTGAATTTTGATTTTTAATGCATACAAAGTGATGATATAGAAAATATAAATTGAGTTATGAATATTGGAAGTTAAATTTACTTTTACTTACATTTATTTCTAAATAATTATAACTAAAAAATGCACAGAATCCATCAAATCAAATCTATGCTAAAACGATAAAAATAAACCAAAAATCAAATAACTTACTGATGTTAAGTTACAAAGGTGAACTTTACAGTTAGGTATGTATTCCTTGCCTTTAGATTGTGCAATAAATAAATTTTGTACACCACAAAACATCCTGTAACAAAAACAAAAATGCAAAGTCAAAATATTGATCTTTGAAACTGAAACAAAGTAAATCAAACAGTAACGTTTACACTTCTGTGAGCAAAACTGTACAGATTTACTCATTCTAGTCATAATTTTTCATTTTGTAAGATTATTAGTAAACAGCAGAACTTTTTTCTTCTTTTGCATAAATCATTTATCTAATTTAAGACAATTAAAATATTGGGGGAAGACGCAATCTGTGAAATATGGTTCTGATAGTTTTGTCAAAAGAGTGGTCCAATGTTTAGACCCTTTAATTTAACTTTGTGTTTATTTCTTCATAGCTCAGAAATATTTTTAAACAAAAAAAATTTTCCTCAAAATTATAAAAATTGTTTATTCAAACATAATTTCGTGCAAAAAATAATTTCTTACAATTATTTATTATTTTTTTAACTATTTAATAATAGTTAGAAAATTTTGAAGAGTAAGGTATACACAATTTTACATCATTCTGAAGAATGCAATTTAATAAAGCAAAATACAAGATTTGAACAAAATATGTCAAACAGCTCCTGAGAAATTGAATTTTAAATACACAACATCTTTAAAATGTGATTTCTCTGGAACTATTTGCTCAAATTTTATATTCTGAGTTATAAAATTACGTTATTTAAAAGAATGGAAAAAATTTTTATAAGTTACCTTTAAACTTTTTTTGACTATTATTAAATTAAATTACGAAAAATAATAAATAATTACCAAAAATTATATTTTGCATGGAATTATCTGTGGATAAGCAAATTTTATATTATTATGAGTGTTCAAAAATTTTGTAATTTGCTTAAAAAATTCTTGAAATATTTCCAAATTTGCAAAAAATAAAATTAACAATAAAATTTCTAAATTTTGGACCATTCTCCTGACCAAACTATTGGAACCATATTTTTCTAGATTGTGACTCCCTCTTTATTTTGAGAGCTAGAAATCAAAATGTTTCAAATAAAAGGTATCTACTCGGAGAAAATATATTTTTGCGTCTGATTTCATAACTTAAAATATCATTTGCACTAATTAATTAGTAAATTTTAGGTCACCCCCTTGATCCATTAAGATTGGATCCTAGTATGTGAAAATCTCATCATTAGATTCGAAGTTATTCAGGGGGATTCTTTTTTTTTAATCCTCCTTACTATAACACTGTTACATACTAATTACAACAGATTTTTTTTGCAGGAAATTTTTCATAAATATTTAAAGTCATAGCAAATTTTAAGGTTTAAAATTTTACTTTGATTAAAAAACCTATACATAAAATATTTAAGTAAATATATAAAACATGATAATCATACAGTGAAAGTTTTAAGTGCAGGTAAAATTAAGAAAACTAAATTTACTTTAACTGTCACCTCACAAAAATTTTTATATTGTGGTGAAACAAGGCTTTCTACTAATTTATAACTCACTAATTAAATCTGTAATCTATATAGATTACCTATATATGATATATTGAATTGATACATGGCATATATAGATTCTATGCCATATAAAACATTTTTTATTATAATAAAGTAAATATAACTTATTTACTGTTTAATAATTGTAGAAAAATTATGAATTATCAGAAGTTATAATATTAAAACATCTGGTTTTCATAAGTTTGCGATGAGTAAAAAATTGCTCAGCTGTTACTGAAGCCAGTAATACTTAATTAATTATGGTAATAGATACTACTGATATTGCAGCATGGATTTCTTTTGCACCAAAAATACTCACCATAAAATCTCTTTAACAACATTTCTTTCATGTACAATAACATTTTTTTCAATAGTAAGACTTTGACTGGCTAAATAATCATCCCTAAAAAGAAAACATTATTGTAAAATATATTACTACAAAAGAGAATATGAGAAATGAAACTTCTAATGAAATATGGAGTCCTCATTAAAACAAAGTTAAGTGCATAATATATTAGATTTAATGCAAAAATTAAGAAAAAATAGACTGAGAATTCTTAAATAATTTAACAAAATATCTTATCGAATGAAAATTATTTTATATTGAACAGCTGCTTTTAATTAAATCAGCTATTAAATTAAATCAAATAGAATAAATAACTAAAAAATAATGATTTTTATCAACAGGAAGCAAAAATAAATAGATAAATAAATAAATAGATAGATGAATAAATAAATAAACGATAAAAAAAGGTTATATTTTTAATCCATAGGTATAAAATAAGTAAATTTTTCTAAACTAAGAAACACAGCTGCAGGGTAATGAAAAATAAAAAGATAACTTAATCAATGAAATAAAAGAACAACTTCTCAACAGAAAATATTTTCCTATTTCACACAGCAAAACATTGATTTTGATGATTGAATTTTGCCTACGATTTGGTTCCTCTTTTGAACAACGAATCTTGCATCTATTTTGAAATACGTTTTGTGAGATTAGTTTTCAGTAACATTCTCAACATTTTTAACAATCTCATGAATGCCTGATTTTTTTTTTCATTTACTTTTGGTAGGTCACATGGGTCTTAAAGTTCTTTCCTATCTGTAGTATAAGAGTACTTAAGTTTGAGTTGAATACTGTTATATTGAAAAATTATGTAAAGTAACACATATTTTTTACAATTAAGAAGTTGACAAAAAAATTTTTTTTTTTTTTTATTTACACCAAAACTTTCGCCATGGCTGCCAGAATTTCCTTACAACTGAATTGTGCAACTTTGTTTGCACAATCAGACAAATCTGCACCGCTGCAATTTAGTTCAATTTTGACAAAAATTCTAAAATAACACACTAAGAGTAGTAATTTCAGAACATTCTGGTGAATGGGATTGGTATTGAATCTTAAAATAAAATTGAATATATATTATAAATATTACAAAAATGAAATAATAAATTTTAGAGTTTTTTAATAGCACATACCAAATATACCTAAAGAATTTTTTAAATAACATATTCAAAATAATCCTCACCAAATTTTTGTAAAGTTTATAGATTTCAGTTGATAAGGACTCACACCATACATCTTCTGATACTGGCTTAGCCAGTAAGGATAACATGTGTTTTGATTCCTCTCTTGCTTGTTAGCATGAGATATATTTTCGGGAACAACAGATGTAGCATGAAACAACTGTGATGTACCCGAGCAGCTGTCAGGACTGATTCCTAGTCCTGAATCATCTCTAGGAGGAGCCCTCAAAACAGGATCAGGTAAATCCTCCACTGAATCATCATCTGATGAAGCAGATTCACTTGCTGATTCATCCGATGAGAAAAACTAAAGGAGAGTAGTAATTGATTACAATTTGATTTGATATTTAAGTAATACATAACATACATAGCAAAATAGCATGTCACTTGATTTGAGAGTGTTCACAATGAGCAAGCTAACTATTCTTGAGTTAAAAATAAATGATCTTTTAGTACAAAAGTTAGCATCCAAATTTATGTTTATTGAAGATAAAATTTTTTATAAATTTATAAAAAAGAAAGTCAAAAATTTAATTGCATGAATATGCTAAGAAGAAATAGCAAAATACATGTGAGTATAACTAATATATTATATAATATGTAAGTAATATATAATGTAAGTAATATATAATATGCAATTTTTTAACAAACTGAAAAGGGGTATTTACAAACCCTTTAGAAGGAAGTGAAATTTCCATGGAAAGAAAAAACATTTTCTCATACTTGCACAAAACATATTTTATGAAATTGAAAAAAATTTTGTATTTCGTAATTTTTGTATTGTAATTTGTATTTTTTACCATTTAAATTTATTAGTAAAATTTTAGCAGATTTACTAATTAAAAAAATTTGTACAAAGATTTTCTAGCCAAGTTTACAGCAAAATCTGGAAATTTTACTACAAGCCAAAAGCTAGCTGTAGCATTTTGAACAATGGCCACTTTTTCAAACATGTGGCCAATTTTTCAAAAATGGAAATTTTAAAATGATTGAAAAAACTATTGATATTAATAGGGTAAGATTTTTTTTGAAGCCTTTCTTGAATTATGGTTTAACTCTATAAGGTCAGGTGCATTTTAAAATAAAATAAAAATTTTAAAAATAAANTATACGTACTAAATAACTACCTTATACTGATTGCGAAAAAAAACGCGGTTGATTTAAGTAAGTAAAATAATATTTTAAACAAGACTAAAATGCATTTCTTAAAATGCATAACTATGTGTTTAAAAGTTATTTTACATATTGGAACTAACAAAAAAAAAAAAAAAGAAAGAAAGAAAGAACAAGTTTAACTTGGTCACTTTGGACCGTATTTTTTCTAGGATTGCTCATTGTTAAAAAATTTTAGAAAATAAAACGTTTCCCATTGTACAAATTATTTTTTAATCGTACATATTTTTAGAAATCTCAATCGTCTAAGCCAGGGGTCCCCAATCTTTTTATACCTAAGAGCAAATACCAGAACATCGGTCGAATGGCGGGCGCACATTTATTTTTTCAAGATAAATTTATAGTTGATAGACGTAGGTAATAATGCACACTACTCATAATGCACAAAAACTTAATTTTAAAAAATAATTTAACACAGGAATATAATTAGTATTAGTATCTCATTGGTTCTAAAAATAATAGATTTTTGGCTGCAAGATAATTTTTTATCTCTTCAATTAAATGTAAAAATCTATCAAGTATTTTGCCTTTACTGAGCTAGTGTACTTATGTATATGCATAGCATAAAATTTGCATAGCATTTTATGGGAAAAAGGAGAAATGAAATATTTTATGGTAGGGCACAAGCAGTGGGCGCACCTAGACCGATCGACGGGCGCCATGGTGCCCGCGGGCATAGGGTTGGTGACCCCTGTCTAATCCCTTTTTCCACCTCCACCAGAATCTTTCCTAAATTGCACAGTCCCATAGCCGTCAAAGATTTCTACATTCGTTTAGCAACCGTGGGAGAATTTTATGTGACATTCTAGTTTAACAGAGCTGTAATGAAGCAAATTTTGATGAAAGCTAAAGTATCACAAAGTTGATGATATTTCAACTGTTTGGCGATATATTTCCGTTTAAGAAAGTGGGTATAATGGATGAAATAATTTAAATTAAGAAAATTAGTAAATAATTTAAATTAGTGAAATTAAAAAAATTATCAAAGAAAATATTTCCAGCTTTTCGTTAAAATTCCCTGATTTTTCCAGGTTTTTATCCAAATTTCCCTGATATTTCCAGGTTTTTTCCAGTATAAAAAAAATTCCCTGATAATTCCAGGTTTTCAAGGTTTTCCAGGTGGGTGGCCACCCTGATAAAATATCCATAATAATTCTTAATTAAAAAATATAATAATAAAATTTACATGAGATGTATTTTGACAAAAAGGTGGCAGTCAAATTTTTAAATGTCATATCAACAAATACATTGAATAAAGCATACAATATTTTCTCTAATGTACTATATAAAAGGCTTTTACCAGACGTGGAGAAGGTGATTCGAAGTTACCAGTGTGGTTCTCAAAGAGGAAAATCTACTATTGATCAAATACAAGTTTTAAGCCAAATTATTGAGAAGACAAAAGAATTTATTGAGACTTTCCATTTTTTTATTGCCTTTAGGGCAGCATTTGACAGTATCAAGAGAAATAAGCTGTATGAAGCAATGGAGGAATTTGATGTTCCCCTGAAGCTTATTAACTTGACAAAGGCATCACTCAGAAGAACCAAGTGCAGAATTAAGTTGCAAAATGAACTCTCCGAGTCCTTCTACACTGATAGAGGCAGGTAGATGCACTCGCCTGTCTTCTATTTAATATCGCACTTGAAAAAGTAATCAGAGCATCTAGAATCAATGTAAGAGGCACTATTTTTCGAAAATCTACACAAATTCTTGCTTATGCAGATGATCTTGATATTATAGGAAGATCTAGACAATCAGTAGTGGAGGAACTTCAAAGCTCTTGAAGTAGCAGCTAGCGAAATGGGACTAACCATTTATGCTGACAAAACTAAATGTATGGAGATAAACAGAGGGCTCGCTAAGACAATGCCCTTGCATGTGAATTATGATTATGAATTTGAAGCTATTGATGAATTTAAATATCTTGGGACTACTGTAACCTGCAAAAATGACATAAATACTGAAATCGATAGCAACAACTAAAAAGTAAATTTCTTAAACAAAAGACAAAAATTAATATATACAAAACATTCCTACGGCCTGTGATCCTATGTGGTAGTGAGTGCTGAACTCTTAATAAAAAAGAGAACAAATTGCTGATTTTTTAAAGAGGGATACTTAGAAGAATTTTTGGTACAGTCTATGAGAATAACAAAAGAGTGCACCCTTTACAATCATGAGTTATATAAAAAGTATAAACAACCAGATATAGTTCATGTCATTAAGGTCAATCACATTTGATGGCTGGGACACCTTTATAGGTCTAAAGACCAAAAACCCGCAAAGAAAAATAACTTTTTTTAAACCAGAAGGTACAAGAAAAAGGGGTCGTCTACCGGGTAGGTGACTGGACACAGTTGAGAGAGACCTAAAGACAATAGGAATAACTAACTGGAAGGCCATGGCACAGAATAGATCAAGATGGCAAAAACCTATTGGGATGACCTTGGCCTGTTATAGGCTGTAGTGGCCAAGAAGAAGAAGAAAATCAACAAATACAGATTCATACAGATTTTTAAATTTTCTTTCATACAAATTTTTAAATGACATGTTATATTTAGTTACATTTTTTATATTAATTTTAGCCCATACAGCCAAGTACATTATCTTATTACCATAAAGTAACAAGTAAGAAAAATAGTTTTTCTTACAGGAAAGTAAACTGGATGTACCCCGAACTAAGTTGAGAGTTGACAGTTAAAGTAAAACTCCAAGATGAGGCATACTCGGAAAAAGAAAGAATTGACAGCTGGAGATAAAATAGATTTTAGGTGGAGTGGGTAAGTATAAACCATTTTATTTTATTTGGTAAATAACCATTTTATTAAATTTAAAAAAAAAACATTTTGTTGTATAAATGTATTCTGGCAGCATAGATAGAAAAAATGCAAGATGTAGAAAAGGCATTCAATATGTATGAAAATACCATATCTTATAAATGTTATATTTATAACCTGGTTAATAAGGTTACATTTTATTGTTTTATAACTTCAGAAGATAAATTTTGTTATTTTTATTCAAAATCCCTTTAAAAAGTATGGCAAATTATGTCAATAATAATTTTTTTTAATTTTGATTAACAATTTTTTCTTTGTTAAATCCATATTTTTTAAAGGGTTGTGGCTTTTTCAATGTTGGTAATGTTTTTACTTTTTTTTTGTCAAATATGTTAACTAAAATATTAAAAGTAAGAGAATATAAAAATTATACCTCAGAATCGCTTTCTACAGGAAAATTACAGTTAATATCATCTTCTCTTAGGTATGATGCCCAGTCAAATTTCCAAGTTTCTTCACTACCTTTAAATGAGATAAAAATATATATATATCATAACAGCATTTTTTTAAAATTAAAATAAAATTCATTTCCTTCTAAATTGTGTCCCATTTAAAATATAATATGGATGCCGACAAACTAAAACATTACATACTAATGTAACTAAATCATATGGTTGCCAATAAAAGCTTCACAACTAAAGTGGAAAAGAACAAAATGTTACAAACATTACAACATATATGAATAATGAAAACAGAAGACGTTTGAAATATTAGAAAAACAGTAGTAAAAAAAAATAATAAAATACGAACGAAATAAACTTATAAGAAAATCGCAGAATCTAACAACGGCATATCACAGACGAATACATTTCTGTGTCAAATGTTGTGGCAATCGATTGGTCATTTACTAAGGAATATGCATTCTTACGAATGACACAATACTAAAAAACATCAGGATGAAACGATGAGTCGAGATAAGAAAGAATTATGGCATTACCAAAATTAAATTAATTCCTCCACAATGTGATGCATTAGAAGATGTCAAATGGTGTAGTAAACTAAGTATGCCACAAAAATAAATAAGAAAAAAAAAGTGGAAACCAAACATAGTAATAAAAAGAGCCTCTCAGAGGTTATGGAGTCCATATTTATCAAACAAAATTAAACTTTCAGCAGAAATAAAACATTTTTGTTGACTACGAAGCACACAGAAAAAAAATATTGAATATGATTTTAAAAAATTTTTTAAAAAATCTCGTACAAGAAAAACTGATTTTTTCAGTAATGATCCCTCAATCACAAATGCAATAAAATCAATCAAGAAAAAATAATTGTAGCAATAGAAACTATCTCAAGCACAAGAAGAAAACAAATTTAATTTATTTTAGGACATGCTATATTAAAATTTAAAAATAAATATTAAAATTCATTAAAAAGTTTTAAAAAAAAGTTTTTTTTTTTACTAATTCAGATTTTACACTAAAAAATAAATTTAAATATATCAAGTATGTTTCCTATGAATTTTATACACTTAAGCTTCAAAAGCAATTAAAATATAAATTTAACAGGAAAAATTAAATATGAATTCAAAGAAATCAAAAGATAACAAAAATAAACTTCATAAGTAAAAATAGAGGGGTCAAGAACATTTAAAAACAAAATTTTGGCTGTTTTTTTATAGTTAAACAGAATAAATGCAATACGAACTACAACTAAGGTATCTATAACTTACAAGTAGAGTCTTTTTCCAATAAAATAGTATCTGTAATTTTTGACTGGGATAAATGTAGTAATAGAGACAAAATTCTGAAACCTTTTTCTCTCTAGAAATAAAAATAAAAATAGTTTTTCAGAGAAATAATCCCTTAATATTTCAATTAAAAACATCAAAATGCATTTTATAAAATTTATTGGGGACACATAAAATATGTAAATAGAAAAACCTTCAAAGAAATTGAAAACATTTGCACAAATAATAAAATAGAAATTAAGATATAAAATACAAAGAAAATGGTTAAAAAAATATGGAAAAAACACAACTGTTTCAGTATTGTAACAAAGACTTTTTTTTTCTATTTTGTTGCATTTGATCAAAATACACAGCAATTCAAATTAACACTGAACTATTTAAAAAGATAGAATAAAAATGATATTATTCAAATAGTATTATTTATTATTTGCAATAAAAGTTATTATTATTATTATTTTTTTTTTTTGCAATAAAAATTTGAAATCTGAATGAATAAAATATTTCAGTAAAAAATAATATTGTAATTCTACCAGCTTTGAAATTGACAACTAACCATATTTGCAATTCAATATTTAAAATAAAAACAATTTTCTCTTAGTAATGGAAAGAAGATCAGGACAAAACTGGGAAAGTTAGAAAGTTCACTGGTCACCAGAAGAAATAAAGTTAGAGAATAATTTTTTTTAAAAGGAAATTTAAATATCTCTAAATTATGAACTCTAACCCCAGTATTTATAACTAATTTTCCTAATAACACACAGATGGCACTTCATGTACAATGTGGTAAAGTATCTCTTGATCCTGCTTCAATGTTTCACTGATATTTTTGTAATGTCTCTTGTTATAATGTGAAAAACACTGTTATTTGGTGGTTCAGTCGGTTAGGACATAGTGAACACCACGGGGGAAAAACTTGGGGTTATGAATTCAATCTTGACTGAGTGGAATAACTTTTTTTAAAGGTTCAAACTATAACTTTTAGCATTTTGCAGTTATGTATTTCCATGTGTTTGAGAAGTTATAATCATTCAGTGTTCTCCCTAAGTGTTTTATAAAACTGCCCTCTTTGTCTTTTTTGTAAAAATAAGCTGTCATATCTTAAAAACACTGCCTCTTTATTCATGTTCCATTTTTAAGAAAAATTAATTAACCGTTAAAATAATAATAGCACACATAAATTATCTGAGCACAGATAATTTTTGTATTTAAGGTTTTATTCTGATAGGTTTATTCTGATTACTATTATGAATATTTACTTTGTTAGGATTATTCTTAACTGTTAAATTTTTAAGTGATTTTAAAATTTAATATTGTTTTTTAAATATATAACTTTTTAAAAAAATACACCGCTAAATGTTTATTTTCTAATAATTTTTAGCATAAATTATAAAAATATATATATATATATATACTTTAAAGCTGTTCATCAAAAAATAATTTTTTTAGTTAACTTATTTTTTAAAACAATTTATGCACAGAGATTATCTCTTAGCATGCCCTTAATTATTAATAAATTACAATTTTTTCTCTTATTTAGATAATGAGTCAAATTACTTTTCGATGTACACATAAAATACTATAAGATAGTAACTTAAAAATTGTTGAGGATCAGATTCAGATATTACACAGTTTGATATTTTTAGTGTTAAAAGAGTGCTTTTTTAAAACTCAAAGTATCCTTTTCTGTGAAGAAGCACCCTGCTCCTTTTTATTCCTAGAGAGAACTATGGTTATTAAATAAGGAAAAGTTGTATTCAGATTCACTGTCATAGCAATGCCTGTACATCACAAGTAAAGAGAATATAGGATGAAGATTTTCTTTGCCAAACAATAACAATAGTAGCTCTGCTAGTTACTTGAAAGGATTGTTGAGCTTAGTTACTGGTTGTACTTCACGATTATAAAAAAAAAATAATAATAACAAGTTAAGATATCCAGCTGAAAAGCTATATAAGTTTATTTCCTGGTTATATTTAAAGATTAAACAAATAATAGTTTAATTTAATTTTATCTGCAATCTCGGAGATTTTGCAAGCATTATAAATAAATATACAATTTGGGATTAATTCCAAAATATCCTAGTTGTTTAATTCAGTTTTAATACACATTGCAGATTTTAAACGCAAACTTAGATTCTCGCCTTTTGTTGTTCACACTGCAGATGTAACTGCATTTTCTATTTCTGTTTTTTCCTACTGACCAATAAATCGAAGGGAAATGTCTTTCCTACTAACAAAAGATCTTAAGTGCATTCAAAATATATTTTTGGTGGTATTAATCCAAAATCTAAAATTTAAATCTGAAATTAAATGAATGAGACTAAAAACATAAGGAAACCTATTTCAGTTTTTGGAAGAAATAATTGAAAATTAACTTTCTTCTAATCTACTTGTTAATATACATATGTACTTTACTTAAATACTTTTTTACATTTTCTTTATTTGTTTCAAAAATTAAAAATTGAAACATGGGAATTCTGAAACTATAGATTAATTTATTATAAATCCTATTTATTGAGTTAAAACTGACACAGCTTAATTTGTTTATTTCATTATTTATTTATTTTTATAATTATTTTATTTTTATTTAATATTAGCTCTCAATTTAGAGTTGCAGCAAAACAAAATAAGATAGGTGTAACTAATAACAAAGAAAAAAATACATATTGATAAAACCTGCAGATGAAAGAGGTGATGAAATAATATCCTTTAATTTCAATACAAAGAATTGAAAAGAAATTATATAGATTGAACTTGATACGTAATTTAAATGTGTTTATTTAAAACTTCCTTTAGAAATCATTGCTATACAATCAGTGACACATTGTGGAAGAAGATTGAAAGGAAGGAAGTGTAAAATAGGCAGACAAAGGAAGTAGGAAATATGAAATGCAGAACACTATTACAATTTTTGTTTTTATAAAAATGAAAGTACTAAGAACTATATTATAAGTCTTATTAGCATGAAATTAATTTCTAGACAAACATCAGACTAAGACATCATATTCATAAAATTAAAATTCATAAAATTTATGAATCCCACTTCTCAACATAATTAATTTTATAATTCATAGATCATATTTTAGTTCAAATTTATGACATTTAACAAAAATAGCTAACTACCATGAGTTATTAACCAATACTTTTGAATATTTTCACAACTAATATTTGTTACTCTCAAAGCAATTAAACACATTTAAATTATGATCAAATCATGGATTTAAGGAATTTTTTATTTATTTATTGTTAGTTATTTATTATAGTTACCTTATGAAATATATTTCGCTTTTTTTCATCCGAGTTCTAAAAAAAATTCTAAATAAATAAATAATGGATTCAGATAATCTGGAACATTCAGATTAGGAGAGTTATGTTGTACATAAAAGTGTATGGATGAAATTGTGAGGTAAACTTTTCTTAAAATATAGGTAGTAAAAGTAAAAAAATTTCATTAGCATTTTAGCCTTTAAAATAGTTTTTCAGAGAAANAGAATAAGAACGGATGGAAAGGATGAATGAACAGATATAAACAGAAAGAAGAATTAAAAACAACTTAAAAACTAATTTATTCCATTTGCTATTTTCTTGTGTTTCTTTAAAAGTGTAATTCTTAGATAATTTATTTGAAATTGTTACAATGAGTATTTAAATGTTTTCTATGTGCAGTTTATTGATATCTAGCAATCTATTGCAGGGATATTTTTGTATCAGTATCGGCTTGGGCCTACTACCTTCTACAAAACACCAAAAAGCGTCTTTTTTAAGTTGCAACAAGATAAAAATATTTTTTTGTGGTTAGTCAAAAGGTAACAATGAATTATAAATTTCAAGTAAGTCCACTTCTGTGATGCATTTTTTAATTTCTGGTGGGCCACTGCCTATAAGTCACCATTATTTAAGCACATATACTTATACAGAAATCTTTTTTCTATTGCTAATGCTCGATGAATGGAAAAATACTTCTTTCGACAATGTTCTTGTTCTCTAGTTGGAAGTTAGCCCTCTCTTTATAACCCATATATGGGGAATTATGTTGCACATACGTGTGTGTGGATGAAATTGTGAGGTAGACTTTTTTTAAAATTATCGGTATAAAATAAAAAAATTTCAATAGCGTTTTGCCTTCACTTGATAAAAATAATAAAAAAATTTTAAAAAACCTAAATGTGAAGCTTTGTAGTTTATATCTCATGTTTTTGTTTAACGTTTTAATTAATAATAGTTTATTAATAAATAAAAGTGTAAAATTATCGGCTTACTAGTGAAATTATTAAACAAAGACTTTCTCCTTCATAGAATTTCAATGCAAAAATTAAAAATAAAAGGTAAATTTCACAAAATTAATAATGTCATAGAAATCTGCATTTAAAAAAAAAAAAATATGTGTTTTTTATTCCATAACATTAAAAAAAAATCTGCAAATACCTCAGAGCTACAACTATTGACTTAGTATAATTTGCTTGCAAGCCAATAAAAAAAAAATTTTTTTTTCAAAAGAAAAAAATACTTACTTATTCTTACATTTTGGAGCAAAGTTTAAAAGGTTGGGAGCACATTAATAACTATACATTTTAAGTAGATTACACCTCATCTAATAATAATACAAATTAACTTTTTTTCAGATGTAGAATTTATAACATACATAGGGAAATCCTTTGTGTCTCGTTGTCATAATGGCAAAAATATTGCAGTGGGTGCCCAATATTTTAGTAAAACATAATATTTTTTTCTAAGAAAATAGCTTAATTGTTTGTTATATGTATAAAAAAAACTGAAAATTTCAAAGATCAAGGGTCCTAAAAACTGGTCTTGAGAACTTAGAATTGTTATTAACTCTTGGACATACATAAAATAGTACAGAAAAAGAAAAACATACAATTTGGTAAGATTGTGTTTAAATATTTTGTGTATAATTTCATGTGTTTAAATATCACAATACAATCTAAAGTAAATTATGAATATTCAACAGTTGTATATTTATACCTGATATTTGCCTTCATTATTGAAGAAATTGATTAAGTTATCTGAAACTTTTTTAAATCTATTTGCCTTTTCAAGTTCTGACTGAATGAGAAATTTTTCATGGAACCTAGTGAAAGAAAAAAAATTTATTGTTGAAAAATTTCTTTAATAAAAAAAAAATCATTAGACCAATAAAAAAGAATTAAAAAATGCATAAGAAATAAGGGCAATATGGACATTTAATGCAAAATGGAAGGTATTACATTTTAATAGCAAATATTTAAAATGGATTGCACTAGCAGCCTAGGGAAATGAAAAACTTATTTATCAGCTTATTTATTATAAAATTATTTATCAGGGCTCAAGTGGTCATCTAAAGTGGTTTTAAGACTCTTTGATACTTTTTTATTTCACCGGCAAAAGTAAATTCAGTAATTTTTTTTTCCTTAATTACTTTTAAAATACACCTCACCAATTTATTGAGCAGTAACATCAAGAAATAGAAGTTAAAATTATTTTCTTGAGAATTTTGTCATCCATTGATTCAATGAGAATAGAAAAATGAATTAGCAAACTATGTACATGCTGCTTTGGTGTCTTGTCTAGGTATGGGTTATGATCACAAAACAGCATATTTCATCTTGATTGAGAACAATTCACATTCTTCAATTATGCAATCTATTGCAATTTTTTCATAAATGAACTTCTTTTAAAAAAAAGTCTAATAGATACATGTAAATCGACTGATGAAAAATTTTTATTGGTTAATTACATTTTTTTAGTTACTTGTCTTGTAGACCAATGACAAATTTTCTTTAGCATCTAATACCATGTTCTAAAAGAAAGGATGCAAGAATGTGAGATTGTATTAAAAAGACAATACTGTACATATACATGTACTCACACATACCCTTGAGCTGTTAGGTTCACAACCATAAAAAAATAATATTAATTATAAAATAAAATTTTATAGAAAATAAGATTTAGTAAGCTTTTTTAATATCTACACAGATTTTTAAGATTAAAATTGCATGTTACTTTGATATGATATGCATAGCTTCATGACTGTTTGCTTCCTTATAAGTATGATACAACAGGGTAGACAAAAGATGATCATAGCAGGTGGTAAAATTCTCATCAGTCTTCTATAAAAAAGAGACAATCAAATGAAAACAAATGTTCTAAAATGAACTATAAAAATATTATAAAACATATTTCCAATTAAGGATTATAAGGAAACAAATTGGACATTATATACAGCATATTTCCAAACATATGCCCATCTTAGTATGAGATCTATAGAGAATGCATGTATCTTATACATAGATGAGCTTATCTTTGGAAATACACAAAGTGCATTTTTTCATTGAAAATTTACACATAATTCAAAACACATAAAAATAAGAAGAATAAGACACAGTGTATTTGTGGGAAACTTTCAACTTCTCATCTGAACAAACCATCAATCTTAGTTTACCTTCGTTTAAAAATAGAAATGCATTAAAAATCCCACTGATTATCCATTTAAGTTTTGCTTCCCTCTCTCTTTCTCTCAAAACCTTCAACTTATAAGCCCAGACTGAAATGATCTGCAGTTCAATTTAGCAAAAATTTAAAGTAAATCAGATGCAAACAATGAGAGTTACTTATTTCAAAAGTTAGTCTCTTTAATTTTTTCTGTTCATTTTACTGTTTAAATGAACAGACATGAAATAAACAGAATAAGAACGGATGGAAAGGATGAATGAACAGATATAAACAGAAAGAAGAATTAAAAACGACTTAAAAACTAATTTATTCCATTTGCTATTTTCTTGTGTTTCTTTAAAAGTGTAATTCTTAGATAATTTATTTGTAATTGTTACAATGAGTATTTAAATGTTTTCTATGTCCAGTTTATTGATATCTAGCAATCTATTGCAGGGATATTTCTGTATCAGTATCGGCTTGGGCCTACTACCTTCTACAAAACACCAAAAAGCGTTTTAAGTTGCTAAAATATAAAAATATTTTTTTGTGGTTAGTCAAAAGGTAACAATGAATTATAAATTTCAAGTAAGTCCACTTCTGTGATGCATTTTTTAATTTCTGGTGGGCCACTGCCTATAAGTCACCATTATTTAAGCACATATACTTATACAGAAATCTTTTTTCTATTGCTAATGCTCGATGAATGGAAAAATACTTCTTTCGACAATGTTCTTGTTCTCTAGTTGGAAGTTAGCCCTCTCTTTATAACCCATATGAAAAATGGTTATTCAACTATTAGAAAAATAAAACATACCAAGATATGCAAAACTGTCTTAATAATTTACATTATAAATAAAAGATCAAGGCTGATACTAAAACTTTTTTATTCTAAATATTTACCACACAACGTACATTGCTTTCTAAGATTAAAAACCTTGATTTAAAGTCTTTAATCTACCCTTTAACACTAAGTCATTATTCTAGATAAAAACGTTAACTGTCAAACCACCACATTATTAACCACATCTACGCCGAACCACAGAGAAAGTCGCCAAGAAGTCGTAAGCAGTAAAAACATTTATGATGTAATAAAAGGGGAGATTTCTGTATCTTGANATTAGTAACCTAGTATTTCTTTTATTACTGTATAATGTAATCCTAGTAACTACTAATTCATTGTGCAATTTATATAAATGTTTGTAATAAATAAGAGAAAATTATATTTTTATTTATTTAGAAGCGACGGGTTAGTTTCAAAGGAGGACGGGTACATTGTTGGACAAGCCGTCCTCGGGGACGGGTAAAATTTCTGAGTTTTTTCGAGCCCTGTGAAAAATGGTTATTCAACTATTAGAAAAATAAAACATACCAAGATATGCAAAACTTTCTTAATAATTTGCATTATAAATAAAAGATCAAGGCTGATACTAAAACTTTTTTAATCTAAATATTTACCACACAACGTACATTGCTTTCTAAGATTAAAAACCTTGATTTAAAGTCTTTAATCTACCCTTTAACACTAAGTCATTATTCTAGATAAAAACGTTAACTGTCAAACCACCACATTATGAACCACATCTACGCCAAACCACAGAGAAAGTCGCTAAGAAGTCGTAAGCAGTAAAAACATTTATGATGTAATAAAAGGGGAGATTTCTGTATCTTGATCTGTTTGTTTGTTTGTTTAGAATTATTGGCGCAAAAGCCACTTTTGGCCATACCGCACCTACAACTTGTTTTAAAAGAAACATTATTTTATAAGTTAAAGCTAAATTGATTTGTAAAAACCAATGTATCTTGATCTGAGCAGAATAATCGCAAAGTCTTGGCAGCAGCCCGTCAGAAACTTAAGAAAAAGAAAAAACATTCCAGAAATGAACCAACTCGAAAGCTATAATTCGTAGCCACCCTAGGGCAAACATCTACGTGATTTTTTTCTCTTTTAATTGCAAGTTTAAAATCTATTTGGCACTTTGGTGATTGTAGTTGGAGCGACAGACCACGATACAGAAATATATTCTTTCAAAAAAGGATTTGGCTAGAATACAGAATAGGATTCTTCTTAAACTGAGTGATGGGCCGGGATAGCCTGGTTGGTAGAGCAGTGGGCCCTTGTCCAAGAGGTTGTGGGTTCGATCCTCGCATACAGTAAAGTGACTGATGCACGCTAAATTTGTTGAGTCACAAAAGTCCTCCATGTTCCCATAACAAATCGTACCAATCCAAGAGTTTCCTTGTCTTCTGAATTGGTTCAAAATTACAAGGCTACGGAGATAAACATTAGTAGCCGTAAACCCAAAATTGCATCGGCTTTTCCAATGACAGTTATAAAAAAAAATTGAGTGCTGTACTGTGATTGAGTGTGATTTTGTGATTACATTGAGTGTGATTTTACTTGTTTAAAAACATCAATTTTTCGTTTATATCGATTTCTTATATTAAAAGAAAATCTCACTTTTAAGTTTTCTTCTCTGTTTTCTATAAAGAATATAAAAAATAGCCAAAATAGATTGGACACTTGATTGTAAATTTTCACGAAGAAGAAAGCATGCATTGGTAATTAAAATTAGAAATCCTTGATGGTCCTTTCTTCTTACAGTTCGATTCGTTGATACGAATTGTAAGGAACTGAAGTATGACAATATTATTGATGTATTGAAATTGAACATTGGGTGTCCAATTCCGCACCATTACAGCAAAATATGATTTTTGATAAATTATACCACAGCCTAAAAAAATATCGCTGTGAAATATTTTTCTCTTAAGTCAAAGAAAAACCTTTCCAGAATAAAAGAAAATTAGATAACAGATAACAACGTACATCAAATTTCGTGACAGCTTTCACTAAAAGTTTGCAGTTTTCTGAATACTTAGAAGCTTCTGATCGTTTATAAGCCATTGAGGTAAAAAATTAGCTTTACCAATAGTCAAAACTGGTAAGTTTCGAAAATCGCGAAAAAAACTTTATCACATGAACTTATTAAGCATATTTTATGAAATGCCAAAGAGGTTTTTTGCGGTAAATTTAGATTAAAAGATGAGCTATACAGTTTCATAATTTTTTCTGTTTATAAACAATATATCGATCCAAACAAAAATAAGCGCCAAGGGACAACTGCAATTACGGTTACTAAATATTAATTTTAAAAATATTCTATAAAAGCTATAAGCAAGCTTAGAAATTATTTTATTCAAAAGACGAACTTAAACGAGAAAAAAAACGCCTCGTGCATCACTACAGGTAAAAAAAATAGGCAGCCGGAAACGTTGACAAATTTTATCTTATTCTCAAATTTATAAGACTCAAATTTATTGCATTCATAGTAATGGAAAATCTATAGAAAGTGCTTTAAAAGGGTTATTTCCATGCAGGAATGATAAAATAGCATTTTCTGTGTGCTGACAGTAAATAAAATTCAAGCTGCCCAAATATTTAAAAAAAAATTATATTTTTTGTTCGATTCATGTATTTAATAATCTATTCATGCAGAAGGAGATATTATTATTGAACGCAATATCTTTCTGTTTTGGCAATAGCATTCTTTGTTGTGACAATGGTAAAAGGTATTTGGGCAAAGTGTGACACATAGTTACAATGATTCCAAGTGTAGTTACTAATTGTTCTAAATAAAAAGATTGCAATGAGAAGTAATTTCATTTAAATGTTTTGTGCTCATAATATAGGAATAGTTTTCGTAATATGTGCTATTGAAGGCACCTTTGTGCTATTAAATGATTAACTTTAGTTGTGAAAATTATTTTGAAATATTGCCTTCATTTTAGTTAATAAATAATTATTTAACCATTATCTAATTATAGCTATTTGTGTCAAATAAAAAAAGAAAAATTTTTATTTTGAATAGAAAATCTATAATTTTTCTTCTATTTATGCATTTCTGTTTTAATACCAATGCAAAGTGGATTTATGTCTTCATTTCTTGCTGCATATTTATGATTGTTATTCTAGAGATCTAACTCAACTACCCTTATGATTCTTGCTCTAGTAACCCATGCAAAAGTGCTTTACAACAAGATTTTGCATAGTATTCGGGTCGTGTAGTGATTTAATTTTTGAAGTCATCAAGGAAAGATCCACAGTTAATACGGGTCATATAAGCATATATCTTATTTCTTGCATTTCATGTAGTTAGAATTTTTCTTCAAATTAATTACATTGTTAAATCTTATTTGTGCAGTCTGAGCAAGTAAAGTTTTTCTCAGAAAAGTAAACATATACTGCAAAAGTGTTTTTCATCCTGTAAAATAACCTTATTCTTATGATATATGTAACTAGATTTTTTTCAAAAAGAAGTCTAACTAAACACTGCGAAATTCATAATGGTGTGAAATCCTTTTCTTGTAGTATATGTAATAAGAGATCTTCTGAGTAAATAAAAACAATCTCGTTCAAATGGGTGAGATGCCTTATTCTTGTAGTATATGTAATAGGATATTTTCAGGTAAATCTAATTTGACTAAACATAGCAGTGTTCATACTGGTGAAAAGCCTTATTCTTGTAGTGTATGTAATAAGAGTTTTTCACGAAGAAGTCTACTGACTGAACACAATCATGTTCATACAGGTGAAAAGCCTTATTCCTGTAGTACATGTAATGAGAGATTCTCACAAAAAAGTAAACTGACTGAGCACATTCGTGTTCATACTGAAGAGGAACCTTATTCTTGTAGCACATGCAATAAGAAATATTCAAGTAGAGGTAGTTTGACTAAACATAGTCGTGTTCATACCGGTGAGAAACCTTATTCTTGTAGTATATGCAATAAGAGATTTGCAACTAGAGGTAATTTGAATCAACATAGCCGTGTTCATACCGGTGAGAAACCTTATTCTTGTAGTTCTTGTGATAAGAGTTTCTCTCAAAAAAGTGCACTGACTCAACATATTCGTGTTCATACAGGTGAGAAGCCTTATTCTTGTAGTACATGTAATAAGAGTTTCACACAGAAACGTAATCTGACTGAACATAGTCGTCTTCATACAGGTGAGAAGCCTTATTCTTGTAGTACATGTAATACGAGTTTCTCAGTAAAAAAAGCACTGACTGAACACATTCGTGTTCATACTGGCAAGAAACCTTATTCTTGTAGTATATGTAATAAGAGATATTCAAGTAGGTCTAGTTTGACTTACCATAGTCGTGTTCATACTGGTGAGAAGCCTTATTCTTGTAGTTCTTGTAATAAGAGTTTCATACACAAAAGTGCACTGACTGCACACATTTGTGTTCAAACTGGCGAGAAACTTTATTCTTGTAGTATTTGTAATAAGAGTTTTTCACGAAGAGGTGTATTGACTTTACACTATCGTGTTCATACAGGTGAGAAACTTTATTCTTGTGGTATTTGTAATAAGAGTTTCTCACGAAGAGGTATACTGACTTTACACCATCGTGTTCATACAGGTGAGAAGCCTTTTTCTTGTAGTTCTTGTGGTAAGTGTTTCTCACAAAAAGGTGCACTGACTGGACATGGTCGTGTTCATACAGGTGAGAAGCCTTATTCTTGTAGTACATGTAATAAGAGTTTCTCACAGAAACGTAGTCTGACTGAACATAGTTGTGTTCATGCGCGTGAGAAGCCTTATTCTTGTAGTACATGTAATAAGAGATTTTTACGAAGAGATGAACTGACTAAACACAATCGTGTTCATACAGGTGAGAAGCCTTTTTCTTGTAGTTTTTGTGATAAGAGTTTCTCACAAAAAAATACACTGAGAGCACATATTCGTGTTCATACTGACGAGAAACCTTATTCTTGTAGCACTTGTAATAAGAGTTTTTCTCAAAACGCTACTCTATATAAGCACATTCGAGTTCATACTGGTGAGAAACCTTATTCTTGTAGTATATGTAATAAGAGTTTTTCAGAAAGAGCTCGTTTGACTGAACATAGTCGTGTTCATACCGGTGAGAAACCTTATTCTTGTAGTATATGTAATAAGAGTTTTTCATACCTTGGTCTACTGACTATACACAATCATGGTCATACAGGTGAAAAGCCTTTTTCTTGTAGTGTATGTAATAAGAGTTTTTCACAAAGTTCTAGTTTGACTGTACATAGTCGTGTTCATACAGGTGAGAAGCCTTATTCTTGTAATATGTGTCATAAGAGATTTTCAACTAGATCTAATTTGACTAAACATAGTCGTGTTTATACTGGTAAAAAAACCTTGTTCTTGTAGTGTATGTAATAACAGTTTTTCACAAAAAAGTAAACTGACTGAGCACAGTCGAGTTTATACTGGTGAGAAGCCTTATTTTTGTATCATATGTAATAAGAGATTTTTAATGAGGAGAAATTTGACCCTACATAGTCATATTCGTACTGGTGAGAAACTTATTCTTGTGTTATATGTAAAAAGAGCTTCTCACATGGAATTACACTGACTCAACACAGGCAATTTACTGGTGAGAAACCTTATTCTTGTAGTGTATGTAACAAGAGTTTTACACAAAGAGGTCAACTTATTGAGCACAGTGGTGAGAGGACTTATTCTTGTAGTATATGTAATAAGAGTTTTTCACGGAGACGTCAACTGACTAGACACAGTCATGTTCATACTGGGTAATAAACTTTATTCTTGCAGTATATGTTATAAAAGTTCTTCCCTAATAGTTCTTCTAAATAAGCACATTTGTGTTCATACTGGAGAGAAATCTTTTTCATGTAAAAAGACTTTTTCAAGAAAGGATTATCTAACTCTTCACATTGTTTATCTTCACATTTTCTTGTGTACATAAAAAAAAAAAATTCCAATTAGGTCAGGTTTCATCCAACTTTTCATAGTTTTATTCATGCTAGTTAAAAACCTCATTCTTATAATATATGTGTAAGAGGTTTTTTTCATCAAAAAATTGATTTTGATGTTTGTGTTTCCACTGGTGAGAAACTTTTTTATTGTGCCTTAATGTAATAAGAGTTTTTGTCAGTTAACCAAATGCAGTGTTGCTCTACTAGTTACACAGTATATCTTTGAAGTATGTGATGTATTTATTTTTTTTTTTATTATAAATGATCTAAATATTTACACTCATGTTCATACTGTTTGAGAAACTATATTCTTTTAGCATCTGTAATAAGTGTCTCTGAACAAGAGCTAATCATAGTTTTGTAGACCATGCTAAGAAACCTAATTCTTGTTACACAGGTCAAAAGAATTTTTCTAATCGCATTCTGCATTTATTTTTGCAGTATATGTAAAAATAGACTGACTAAACACAGACCAGTACCCTCTGAGGATAAACTTTCTTCTTGCTTCCATTATGGGTAAAAAATTTCACAGAAGTGTCATTAGACTAAACACAATTTAATGAAGCTGGAAAGTTTTTTTCTTTCAAAATATCTTAGAATACAGTTTTCAATTTATTTTTCTGTTTTTATGCATATCTAATGCCTGTAAAATAAGCTCTACTATTGAAAAGTTGTGGATTAAAATACATTCTTATAAACACATTTTAGTAGAAGTTGTAACCTTGGTTACTGGATAACATTACTTTATTTACAACCAGTTATGCTTAAACAAAATATAAATTGTTTTCGATTCTCTCAGCATTAGAATCCTGAAGTGTAGGTAATATTTTTTAATTAAAAAGAAACTTCAGTTGCAGCTTTTAACTAAAATTGCATGTAACATCTTTTATTTAATGATTTTTTTTTTGGCACATGCTGTACAAATATTTTCATTTCTTTTAATTACAAAATATTTATGTTATAATTAGAGAAAAGTAAGTTTTCTTAATTTTGAAGTAAATTTGGTTGAATTGAAAGTGTGAAGCAGATAAGGTAGTATGAATTGCTTCATAAAATCAATTTCTTGTATTTAAATCTAAACTTTTTCTAAGCTTTCAGCATTTTATAAATCTTATATTTATGTTACCAAAATATTACTGTAAGGTATATTATGGCAATTTTTTAAATAATTACTTGTTATAAATTTTGTTAATCACATTTGAATGTCTTGGATTGCGTAATTTATCAAACATTTGAAAAAGACCGCAAAAGATGACTCAAACTATTAAAATATCAAAATTAGTAAACTATTATTAAGGTTTTTTTTCTAAAAACTATATTTTACTAATTTATTATGTTAAATAATGAAATATGCAAATAATTTTCATGTATCGTTTTTAGTTCATGGATATTCATGAAATATTTTTCTCATTTTGAGTTGTTTATGTATGTATAAGTTACAAAATATTGTATGAACATACAAAATATTGTACGTTTTTGTATATGGTTAAAAGAAAATGCAATTTATTTAATATTGCATTATAGCAATATTAAATAAATCCTCCTTCTTTGCATTATAGCATAATGGTTAAAAAAATTAATTTTAGAAAATTTGTCAAAAAATTTGCTTAAGCCATTCTTTAAATTTTTCTTTGCAATCATGTTCATGTGGAGAGAATTATTTTTGTATTTTATGAAAAAATAAAGATGTTTAACATTTTTAGCAATCATGTTCCTAATGCTGAAATCCTAATTTTTGTTGTGTAATAAAATATTTTAACGAAATAAATAGCACTCTTGTTGTATGTTCATTAATGTGTGATTTAATATTGTATTTTATGTCACATGCTGATTATGCAGCATTATGAAATCATGATGAAATATGATCAGCTTCCATTCATCAGGCTGATTGATCTCAGTTTTGTTGCGTGTATTATTAATCATTTTCTCAGTATAGTATCCTGGTAGTTCGCATTATGGCATGATTTAGTATTGTACTTTATGCCACATAAAATTACTCATCATTATGAAAAGTTTAATATATAAGGTTGAGTATTTTAACTATCGTAGCTGAGTAAATGTTGTACTTTAAATCAGTTTGGATGTTTAATTTCAATATATGTTATAATAGTTTTTCTTTGATATGTTACCGAATTTTATAGGTCTACCCGGCATGGGCAAGGAAACATTCTTCTGATTTTTCATTTGCTGAGTAATTATTTTTCAAACAATTTGATCAAAAAATAAAACCCCGTGCTTCTTAAATCTGAGAACAGAACTATGGTATATAAATACAAAAATATGATTCTCTTTAAGATTAAAAAATAAATAAGTGAAATAATTTTTTATTATCAGCCCAAAAGGAATCGACACTAAGATGCAGAATATTATGAAGATGTGTTTTAAGTATTAGTAAGATTTGATGAAATAAATTCAAGGCATTGTTATTAAACGGAAAGAGGTGTTATTATCAGAAGCTAGGCATACGTATATTGGGAGAACATTTATTGTGCTCAAATATTTTTACGCAATGATCAGAAGTATTGAGCATAATAGGAAAGTGCATGCTCAACGATCAACGTTTGATTGCAGCTGATATATGTATTTAGTTTCGGAAACTACTTCATGAAAGTTTATTCACAATGAGTTGTTGCTTGTTACATTTAAAAAAGTTACATTGCTGTTGTTGGATTTTAATTCTGTTCACCACTGTTAATTTTTTATGCACAACGACTGGGATAACAATGAAAAGCTTTTATAAATTCTTATTTATGTAGTTAAAATTAGTTATCTATGGTAAATCAAATATATGATCGATTTTTTCTCTCTCTCTCTTTCCAGCTTTTGCATTGCTTATTCCCATCATCATGCATCTCGGACATTTACATTAAAATTTGAGGAAGTTCTTAATCGGTAATTCGTGATATTTCTGGCTCAATATTTACATTACCTTTAAAGCTTAAAATAAATCATTTTGTATATTGACATATTAATATGCAAATTACATAGCTAACCTTCAGTTTAAGTAAAATAATCTGTTAAAGGGCAAAATCTAGTCTTTCTTTACCTATGAAATCTGCACATTAACCGTAACATTAAAGTTCAAAAGTTTGTTTCCCATATTCTATCAACATATTTGTTAATTACTTGATTATACTAACTTGATTCTTCAGATATGAAAAATAAATTATATTTTATTAATTTCCTTAATTATAATGTTTTTAGCTATTTGATTTTATGTATAATATTATCAAAGTGATTGATGATTGATTGTAGTAACTTAATTTTTCAGAGAGTGAAAAATAAATAACATTACTATGCGTTAATTTTAGGTTAGAAAAACTTTGCTGTTGTTCCAGCTATGATCTTATTTTCATTTTTGTGAGTACCTAGTTGGTAATGTGTGCTCAACCTTTTTGAGTAAAGCGTCATTTGTGTATTTTGACACGTTGATGGCAAGAAAGATAAATGATTAAATAAAATTATAGCACATAGTCCAACTGTTGCTTTTTGGAATAAAAATAAAAGTTATTGTATTTAATGACAAATATGCGTTCTTAACTTGTATTTTGCCAAAAGCTTATCGGTATGTTTATATTAAGTAACGACGGTAAGAATATATTACTTTTATAATTAAGTGAAGTTTATTTTTATATTGTGTTTTGTATTAAAATAAAATATTGAAGTTGTATGATTGTCTTTTTTTGGGGGGAGGGGGGATTCTTAACTACTGCAATGGGTAATTTATTCTGCAACTTCATAATAAATCTTCAGAATTTTAGAAAATGGGGGTTTGGCAGACATAATATGCTCATAAATAAAACTTAATAATATATAATGTTGGAAAAAAAATTTTATAGTAATACATATTTACGCGTTATGAAAACAGTTAGATGTATTTATAATTTTGTTATTTTTAAATTTTCAAGATATTGGAAGCAATTTTATTTTAACATTGTGATGCATTAACTGTACCTTATGAGTTATACTACTAGCATTATATTTATAACTTAAATTTTAAATTATTCGGTTGTAATTTGTAAGAAGTATATATATTTTTATCATGTTTAAAATAATCTAATTGTAAAATAATGATAATAGTACAAATTTCTTTGTTTTTTAATATTTAAAATTTAGCGGAAGAACATTTACATTATTATAAAAACAAAAATTTTGAATCAATGTAGAGAAGAATCTTGTTTAAATTTTCATCTGTAAGATCCTGTATATTCTTTGTGAAAACAGGTTTTTTAAATGAATAATTTAGTATTTTTATATAGCTAATACATTAATACCAGAAACTTGTCTCCAGCCTCTGCTTAATTTTTTAAATTTTCTTTACTTTAAAAGCTCTGTTTAAAATGTTTGCATGTAACATTTTAAACAGAGCATATTTTTTTTTAAACCTCTTTATGTCATTATAATCTATAATCAGCGAAATACAAGCAATGGAATTGTTTTAAACAAAAATCTATTTGTTATAACAATGTTCTCAAAAGAGTAGTTGATTGTAGTCAAATTTTGTTCATTCATAATAAAGGCAGCTTTTAAAAGATAATGTAAAAAATTTCATATTTTTTCATCTGATTCTCGTAGGCAATTATATGTTTGTGCAAATTTAATTCAGATAAAACATAATATTTACTAATTTTTTTGGCATTGAAATTAAAATGTTAAATAATTTTTTGGCTAAAATAGTTGGTTTAGAACATAACACCTTTAAATAATTATCGAATTGTTGAAAATTTCTAATGTCATGATAGAAAATAAATTTTCTATTTAAAAAACTATTGACAATTTTCATAATTTTAGATGCTTTCCTGGTTTTACTCCCTGGAAAAATTTCAAAGTTGCGTTTGGGTTTTATTTCAGGTGTTTTGTTAAATAAAATTTCAGATATTAAAGAAATAAAGTTTCGTAGGGTAGATATTTTTCCATTTAATTTCAGTGAAAAAAGAACTGGGAGAAAATGTTTGTTGAAGTAAGTAATTTGAATATTTTTAAGTTATGTTCTACATTGTGTTAATTATTGCAAAAAATGACAATATAAAAATTCAACAATTTTGTTATAGAATTTTAAGGAGAAAAAAAAGTTTTTTTTTAAGTTAAAATTTCCATTCAATAGTAAATATAATTTTATAATTATACAATGTAGTTTTTATTATATAATATCAGAATATGAATAATGTATGATTAATGGGAAATTACAAATGGCTAGAGTAAAATGAGTGATGACTAGAGTTAATAAAATTGGGCAGATTCATTAAATTGGTTCATTTCTTAAAAAATAGCTACGGCAAGTTGGCGACAAGTTCCATTTACTCGCCGAGGAAGGGAGATAACGTTTTTGGCGGAGGGAGCCAGTTTTCCTCTGATCATGAATTTTTAAGAAAAAGATCACTTGATGCTTTAGCCAATGATTGGTTCGATTGAAAGGCGCGCAAATGTTTTTTTTAAAAGAGTTTTTATTTGAATAAATAATTTATTAAATATGTTTATTTCGTAATAAATATAATTATCTTTTTCTTTAATTTCAACCTCATTTTTTGTTAATTTAAGATTTGCAATTAAATAATTACTGATTTTTTCCCTTCTCTTTCGACTCAATGTTTCGTAAATGAAGTAAGTTCCTTACCCGATATTTTAAAATTTTTATTGCTTATAATTTAGACGTAATGTATCTTTACTTTTACGAATTATTGTTTCTTTAAAACAAGTAAATTAAAATCTAAAATTAGCATGATTTTGCTTGAAATTTACGTTAAAAAAAACACCATTTACTTTGCTATTAATTTGTTTAAATGAGATCAAAATTGTATAGAGTATTATAATGTTTAAATATTGGAAGAAAAAGCATTATGTATTTAGTTTTAATAATAATTATTATTATTATTTTTTTTAAATCCATATGCATAAAATGAAGTTTAACTAGTTTAATTCAATTATTAATTTAAAATAGTTTTATATATTAAGAGTGTTGCCTTATAACATATAATATGCTGTAAATATAGAATTACAAAGCTATTGTTAGAGCAGTACTATTATATGGCGCAGAAACCTGGAAACAGACTAAGATCGAAATGTAAAAATTAGAAACCTTTCAAAACAAATGTTTAAGATTTATTTTTAAAATTTTCTGGCCTTACAAAGTATCAATCAAAATCTATGGATGGGTGGTCTAATGTAAACAATAACAAGCGTCCTTAAACCGGAAGAAANAATCAAAATCTATTAAAGAAAGCTAAAATAAAAACAATAGAAGATGAAATTAAAAAACGAAGATAGACCTGGCTCGGACATATCCGTAGAATGCTCAAGGATAAAATTACATCTGTTGCGCTTACATGGGCCCCTGATGGTAAAAGAACAAGTGAAAGACCCAGACTTACCGTCAAGCGCATGTTTTTGGGCGAATTAAAAGAATGTAGAATATCTGGCTGGGAGGAAGCAAGATATATGGCTAGAGAAAGGAGTAGTTGGAGGGATATGCTAGAGGCCTTAAGTGCCCAAAGGCACGTAGAGGATAAGTAAGTAAGTAAATATAGAATTATTAAGTTTGCCAAACTTTCCATTTCGAATTAACAGTTGAAACTTAAAATTTTTAAAATGGATTATCATACTTGAATAGGGTTTCCGTAAGTAAGAGTCTATTTATGTAAGTGCTTTGATTTTCTATTTCGCCATTTTTGTTTCTTTAAAACCCTGATTTTTCACTCTTGTACTATGATTACATTTTGCATGCGATTTTTTCCCCTATCTTCTGTACCTGTTACTTAAATTTTCTCCCCGTTCCCGGTAACACCGTTTTTTTTTTTTTTTGGTCCCCTCCTCGCCTTTTCTTTTCCCCATCCTTCCTCTCCCCGTCGTGTCCCGCAGTGGACTGATCGTTAAGACACGGTTCCCAGCTGATCACCGAAGTCAAGCATCACTGGCTGCGGGTGGGTGACCACTTGGGTCAGTCTGCGTAGGGCCCGAGGGTGTACGGTATTGGTCCTCGATAAACTGTTCTGCCGTAAAGTGCTCGACTTCGCGTGCAGGTCGTTGGGCTACCGAAGCAGGGGTGCCATCCCCTCTGCAGAGGATCAAAATTGTGATGACTTGTCTTCGGGTCATCCTCAGGGATGTTTCCCAGACCGGCGCCAATAGCCTATTGTGCAACGTAAATTAACTACTACTACCTCTCTCGGTCCTGATGTCATGATCGGGTTTCCCTTTTTTCTTCAACCCCTTGGCGATCTTCTTAGATAGGTCGCCAAGAGATTGGCAACACTTGGTCTTGCCGTAGTTATGATACATAGATAAACATCTCATAAGCACCAAGGATACGATTACTAAATATCAATTTTTAAAATGTCCCGCAGTGGACTGATCGTTAAGACACGGTTCCCAGCAGATCACCGAAGTCAAGCATCACTGGCTACGGTCAGTGTGTGGGTGGGTGACCACTTGGATCAGTCTGCGTAGGTTGTTGTTGTTGCTCATTTACGTCGCACTAGAGCTGCACAATGGGCTATTGGCGACGGTCTGGGAAATATCCCTGAGGATGATCCGAAGACATGCCATCAGAATTTTGATCCTCAGCAGAGGGAATGGCACCCCCGCTTCGGTAGCCCGACGACCTGCACGTGAAGGTGAACACTTTACGATAACGCAGTTTAACGAGGACCAATACCGCACACCCTTGGTCCCTACGCAGACTATTCCAAGTGGTCACCCACCCGCACACTGACCGCAGCCAGTGATGCTTGACTTCGGTGATCTGATGGGAACCGTGTCTTAACGATCAGTCCACTGCGGGACAGTCTGCGTAGGGACCGAGGGTGTGCGGTATGGGTCCTCGTTAAACTGTTCTACCGTAAAGTGCCGCGTGCAGGTCGTCCCCTCTGCAGAGGATCAAAATTATGATGGCATGTCTTCGGATCATCCTCAGGGATGTTTCCCAGACCGTCGCCCATTGTGCAGCTCTAGTGCGACGTAAATGATCAACAATTTTTAAAATAATCTGTAAAAGCTATAAGCAAACTTTAAAAGTTTTTACTGAAAAAAAGAAATTGAGAAAAGCGAAATTAAAATGTGACAGTAACAAAAGTGAGCAGCCAGAAACGCTAAAAATTGATTACAACTTGCAAATATACATACGCCATAAAATTCCTATTTATATAGAAAAATTTAGAAATAAAATTTATGTCATGTAGATTACATGTCTAATTAGTAGAAAAAGGAGTTAAAGTACATATCTGATTTTTCCTGAATTCTGCATTGAACTAAAGTTTTCCTGTATTCATTTATTTTCACACCTTAATTATGTCTCATTCCAAAAATTTAATCTTTTGCTTTGTTATATATGTAGTATTAATTATGAAATCTGAAGCAGATTCCTTTGATAAATATGTAATAGATGGAAGTGTTATTGCGCCTGATGTTATTTCCCCTGAATGGCTATTATCAACTAAAGTGTTAGTCAACGGTGGAGAAAGGCTTGGTTTCTTAAGGTGAATTTTTTTAAATTTATTATTATTCTAAAATAATTATGGAGATAATTTATTTATTCTGGATAACTCTACTGAAAAGTGATGATACATGGTTTAGAGCAATTTAATTTTGTTTGGAGCAGTTCTTAAGTTACTTAAAATTTCGCTACATTTTTTCTTTCTGTACCTGTACCTAATAATCGCGAAGTTTTAGCTACTCACGGCAAGTGGCCGGCAAAAAACTAAAGAAAGAAAAACATCACAGAGGAGAAATATAACTCTTATAAATATAACAAATAAGCCTTTTCCTATTTTTTTTTTTTTAATTTTTACAAGTTTGCTATCCGTTTGACGTCTTGGCTATTTTAGATGGTGCAAACAGGAATGGAAATATTACTAAAAAAATAATGAGTGCACTAGATCAATTTATTTAAAATTTTGAGTGTTAGCCCTGCTGCTTTTTACTTAACCACCTCTTTATGTTAGTACAGATAAATTTCTTCAATTTAAAAATGAATGAAATAATGTGAAATACTGCAGATATTGTGCTTTCCAGAGTATTTCTATGACAATACTTGTTTTTTGCTCCTAAAATTGTCCAGTGCTCTTTCTGCCTAGTTTTTTGACTGGAAATAAATTTAAAAATTTTGGGAAAGAATTCTGTATCTGTGCAATGGTACCTGTACCAAAAATGTCATTGAATTTTGATTGCATGAGACATTAACTGAACATCACAAAAGAAAATTAACTCAAAGAAGATATATGGGCACTCCTCTGCAAACCATTAAACATTTTTTTTTCTTTTCAATTTTGTAAGTTAATAAACCATTTGGTGCATTAACAAAAGACAAAAGTAGTTATTATAAAAAGTTGTGTTACGAAACTATTACCAAACTATGTATTTGCTTAGAGTTATTTGCCTTTAAGTTTGCTTCATTCTTTGAGTTTTTCTTTTTAAAGTTGGTTCTGTATACAACCAGGTTGTTATTATAACATGGCAACAATCAGTGTAAATACTAATACAAAAATCTTTTCAGCTTTTTTATTATTACTAGATTATTTAAGCTAGTTTAATTTACATAACATCCTCAACTCTAGTTCATATGAAATTGGTATTGTGATCAAATAAATTAAGTGCTTAATTTTGATATATTTGTTTTTTAAAATCCCTTAAGGATGCTTTTTTTAATGGATATTTACAGAACATGCTTAATTTTCGCTTTTTTCAAAATAAGATTTTTTTTTACCATATCCAATTGTCATGAATTATGCAAAAACATAGTTTGAACAATCCATTTTTGTTTATCATCATTCCTTTTGTAAGAAAGTCACCAATCATTGTACATGCTCCCAATCTTTGAAATCGAAGAATATTTCTTAAAATTTTACTGATCTTTTTCCCAATAGCAAGAGAAAACTTTCTTTTTCTTTCTTGTTAATTTCTTCACTGGTAACACTTCCATACCTGCCAACACTCCTGTTTTTTTTTTTAACGAAGACCCCTGTATTTTACCACTACCTCCTGTTTACCTGTATATTCTCTAATTCTTCTGTATTTGTTAAAGAAATAAATAAAAAATCAGTGGATGGCAAAAATACTTCTCTTATTCCTCAACATGGTGTTATTGCCAGTAGTGCAGTATGATGAGAGTTTATAGTTTAAGTCAGGGTTGNGTTTTTGACATTTTTGACATTTTTGACAGTGAGGTTTTTGACGTGACGGTTTAAACCATGGTTTAAACTGTCAAAAACTGTCACATGTCAAAAACCTGCCAACCCTGGTTTAAGTAAATTATAAATAATGGTTTACAAAAAATCTTCTTTAGATTAAGATTTCCATAAATATTTTTTACTTCGCTAAATGTAAGTGCTTATATTATTTCCAATTTTGATTTTCTCTTTTTGACTTACATGATTATGCCTGACCCCGTGGCAGAAACACGGCGACATTGTCGCAGAAAGCAACTGAGTTCTTGCAGAAAGATTTTTTTTATTTGGGAAATAAAAATTTTTGGTTTGCCACAAACAAAAGTTCTCAAAAAAATTCTGCAGAAACAGAAGCTGTTTTACCAAAAAAAAAAAAAAAAAATTTTCTACAGAAACAAAAAATTTCTGCAGAAGCAATAATGGTTCTGCAAAAAAATTTTCTTACAGAATTGTTTTAAATATTTTTTTTCTAACGTACCGCGGAAGGAGAAAGATATCTCACTATCTACGATTTTTTGGCATGCGAATGAAAACCAGATTGGTGGAAAATATTTACTGGTGAAACAGTTTCAACCAGGTTTCCATACGCATGCGAAAAAAATCGCATCCAATGAGTATGGCTCTAATACCGATGTTTCAGTACTGATAAAGACTATTTCGTTTCGAGATGTTGAATAGACTTGAGCATATTGAGTCGGAAACCGCTTCTGCATACTTCGTGTGGAATCAATGCTATATATTTACACAATACAGTGCGAAATCACAAGCGCTGTGTATTTTTTTCGTTCTGAACTTAATCTGATCACGAAAAAAGTTTTATTTACCTCCTTTTTTTAAAAAAAAAATCTTTCAATAAGTCAGTACAATATTAATCGCATCTAATTAATTAGATAAAATTAATTAGATGTAGAAAAAATTGAAACAAACATTGCTTTAATTTTTTTGCTTTTAGAATTCGGTTATAGTCAATACTATTTTATTATTTTGATTACTCAACTTCAATATTAATTTTTTCACCTGATTTGTTTCTGTACCTGATATAACTACTATAGTGAAACATTAAATCATACTGTTTTAAACTGATACTTCAAATTCAGTTATCTTGTTTTATAAATTTAATCTTTTTGTCCATTCTTAGCTATTTCTATAAGTTCTATCTTATTACAGGTTCTGGGTAATCTTTATTTATGCTCTAGTAAGCATTTTTGTCTGCAGATCTATACATTTATAACTTTTCGTTATTATCGAAGATTATGCAAATTTATACTTAAACAATTTAAACTTATTAAGAAATGAAAACTTATATTATGAAATTAAGAAAAAAAAATCTACGCAGTTTTATTCTATGCATGTAGACTTATTTTATAAACACGAATTTCATCTATTATTATAAATTCATTACACATGCATTTATAACGATAAAAATATCTTGCAGAAAGATATTGGTTCTAGTTAGGTTTGTCGCAGAAAGTCAAAAAAAATTCTGCCACAGGGATGCCTGATGTATCAAAACTTTACTGGTAGCCTTAAAAATGTCGCTACTAAAATCTCTGTTGTTTTATTTCTTCAATGTTGGCAGGTATGCAGTTCATAACAGATATGATGATGTTCTTGCACTGTTCTATTTATATATTAGTATGTACCACGATCCTTGAACTTAAATTGAGATCATTCACCAATAGAGTATTTTTATGTGAGTCCATAGCAGTCAACAATGACAGAACTTCATCAATTTTAAATTTTCGTCTCTGTCATTTGATTAAGAATAATGTTCCTGTGTGTCCTCAATAAATATATGAAATATTTAGGCTTTTTATTGTAATATCATTTAGTTAGATCTGTTATTAAAATTTTCTGCACTCTTTAGTTATTTTATAAAAATTCTCAATAACTTTTAAAGGCAAGAATTTAAAAAAGTATGAATGCAGTTAAAGTCAGATTTATAAAGAGATTCAGATTTACCATTTCAAAATAATATAATTTATAGCTTTTTCATTTGACTAAAAGTTTAATTATCTCAGTTAAATATGATGGAACGCAGCTGTTAAATATAATATAGGGACCATAAAAAGAAAAATTTATTTTTCATTTTATTTTTGACAAAAATGCAGTTTTGATACTCATTGTATTCTTTTTTTTTTCTTTTTTTCAAAATTAAAACATTTTTTAAACATTTTATGATCTGTTAATCATTTGAAATAACAAATGTTAATAAAAATTTAATGGGCTGCCATTTATCTATTTTGTAATATAACATCAAGGTTTTCTTTATTTTGCTAACATCTTTAACATCTCAGTATGATCAATGAAACTAATTTTATAAATATTGTTTGTTGAATTTACATTTATAAATATTTTTTTATTTGCTAAACCTAAAATATGCTCCCAATAACTTTTCTTAAATTAAAGTAATCAAATAGTTGTAATTTTGAATTAAAATTATTAATTTTACATAATTATATGAAATAATTATTAATTTTAAAAAAATAGAATGAGCGACTCTGTACTGAATACATTTAAATGTGTACATGTACATAAATTATTTCTATGTTGGGGGATGAAATCAAGAGAAAAGAGTTCTTTGATGGAAACTAGTGATTTTATCATGATTCTAAAAAGTTTTGGAAAATGTTTTTGCATTTTGTTCATTTTATATATGTATAAGAGCTTTCAAAACTAGGAAGAAAAAATGTTTATCAGTCTGCAGATCCTAATTATGATTTATTTATTAAATTGTTTATTTTTTGGAAGAAAAACTTTGCTACACACTCTCAATAAAATATTGATTGTTTCATCTTTTCAATTTTTTATTAATGTTTAATTTAAAATGTTTAATTTTTTTATTCCTTTTTAGAAATGATGGTAGTTTTCATATTAGTAACATGGAACCAGGCTCATATGTAGTTGAAGTAATTAATCCAAATCATATTTATGATCCAGTGAGAGTAGACATCAATTCAAAAGGAAAGTTTCGTGCTAGGAGGCTCAACTATGTGCAAACTAATTTGGTGCAACAAGTTTCTTACCCATTAAAATTCAAGGTTAAAGCTCCTTATAAATATTTTCAAGTCAGAGAAGCTTGGAGAATAACGGATTTCTTAATGAACCCTATGGTGAGATTATTATATATTTTGTTTTTTAGCATTTAAATGTTTCTTTTTTCTCGCAAAAATATGTATTTTATAAGTATTAGGATTTAGTTTCAACTTTTGACAAAAATAATTTTCCCAAAATTTCAAAGCACCAAGATCATGCTGAGAAATCCTAGATTATGTTGAAAGAAAAATGCAAGTTAGCTTTATCTGCTTTCGATCTAGGATTTTTCTATTTTCCTCTATGAAATTACTTAAAAAAGCATTCTGAAAACTTTATTCACTTGCTCAATCATATATCATACATTTTCAGGGATCTATTTAGGAAAATTATGATCTATAAGCAGAGAATTTAAAATTGTGAAAATAGACCTTTTATACTCTTCATATTAATTATTTATCGAGATTATTCTTTTAACATGAAATTGAGACCTTTCACAGATTATTTTAACTTAATGGACCCTTCATGAAATATTTTTCGTTTTGAAATTGAACCTTTCACAAAATACTTCATCTGGAAAACAAAAATGCTGATATCATTAATTTTAAATTATATATACAATGCCTTTGCTAAGGACTTTAAATTATTAGCCAAATTTTAAAAGTCTAGACCAAAGGCAAATCTTAGCAAATTTTTGTGATAATTTTTTTTTTCAGTAGAAGATTTCAAGTCAAAATGCAAATTTACTATAAATTGGAAATATTTTCTAAAATGCGAATTCAAATTAAGAGTCATTTTTTAGTTGAGGAGGAGTAAATGAGCAAGTGGGAGAGAGAAAGAAAATTATAGATGTTTTATTATCTTGGATGAAAAGATGCAAGAATAGGTTTAGATTAATTTTTGGTAACTTAAGCTAAACTAAACTAAGTGGCGCGACAGCCCATAGACGGCCAAGACCTACTGAGCCAATCTCAGTTTTCTTGACCTTTGGCTCTGAGGTGCAGGAGCAGATGTTCCGGTTAGGTGGTCAGCTGAACGCGGAACCCCCAGTGTTTACAAGCATGCTTGGTACTCATTTATCGACCCACTGAAGGGATGAAAGGATGGGCCAACCTTGCCCGGCCCGAGGTTCAAACCCAGAACCTGTGGCATGGGAGGGCTACTAGACCTGTGGCATGGGAGCGCTACCACTGTTCCACCGGGCGTCGGTAACTTAAGCTAGAGCAGTAGTATAAAGATAAACCGAAAGGAACATTTGAGGTTATTTTAGATTCCGACTATCTTTTAAAAAAATATGTTTCATTTAAAATAAAACTGATCTTTTTTTTTTAAATCTTTTATTTTTTGCCAAAATTTTTTTTTACTGTTGTGATTGTAATCATTTAGAAAAAGCGGATTACAATAGAAGATAACTTATTTGAATCATTTAATTTTATTTTAATGGTTTTTATACTACTTACAGAGATTTTTATATTGAAATTTAATAATTTCATTTTCAAAAGTAAGACAAAACTCAGAAAATAGTTAATTTCCTATTTCGAAAAATATTCGATACAACAAGGTTTTGAGAAGAAACTCTCTGACATAGGAATTCAAATTAACATTTGGTGTATAGATAAATCCAAGAGAAAATATATATTTATTTTTTTGACATAACAAGGTTTTCGAGACACAGAAGTTTGAGATATCATGAGTATACTGTATGTGTATATATAGGTATAAAAAGAAACAATAAAGTTATTTTGTTTTTCTTAACCCTTTGAGTGGCTAGTTTTTATTGTGTTTTTCACAAAAATGACTCTGGTAACAAAAACTTATTATTCTGTTCCAATTTTAAAATATTTTCTTCTATAAAGCAGTACCTATATGCCTATATCACAAAGACTGAACAGGTGATTTTTTTGTGTGTGATTTTTCATGAAATTGTCAAAACAGGACACTAATTTCTTAAAATTATAAGTTTCAATAAATGTTTTGAAATTTTATTTAAAAAAATCTCGATTAACTCTTGATTTAATAGTTCCCTGTTATTGCTATGGAAAGCAATTCTTCAGAGTGATTAAGGGCAATTGCTAACATTTGTTCTAAATGCCGTTTTATGTCACAGTTTTGAAAACTTTTGAGCCTTAAGTCAAGAAATGAAGATTTCTTAAATGTATTTCATCTTGTGGATTGAGAAGTTTATTTACTTTAAATTTTAGGTGTTGATGATGGTTCTCCCATTAATCCTCATTATGATTTTACCCAAAATGATGAATGCTGCTGATCCTGAAACGCAAAGAGTAAGTTTCAATTAGATTTATTTGTTTCATGCTTCAAGAAAAGTAAATATTTATCGTTGGGGGGAACTACCCTCCCTCTGTCAATGTGTGTCTGCTGGCATCATTTGAACATAATGCAAAAAACAAAACAAAAATTATTACTGTATGGAAGAAAACAAATTTTTGAATTTGAATTATCACTTTTTGACACAAGTTGTTCAGATTTCATCATAAAACTGTGTGGCTTTTTTGGCAGACTTCACTAAATGATTTTCACACAGTTTAAAAAAAAAAACTTTTCTTGTGATACCATTCATTCTAACACTATGATCTGTTAATCANAATTATCACTTTTTGACACAAGTTGTTCAGATGTCATCATAAAACTATGTGGCTTTTTTGGCAGACTTCACTAAATGATTTTCACACAGTTTAAAAAAAAAAAACTTTTCTTGTGATACCATTCATTATAACACTCTTGCAAATCATGCATTTAAATACTAATCTTTTCTGTCAAGTTTTATCTGTGATATTTTCTTACACTTCTCGTGATATTTGAAATTCTGATATTTCAATAGCTATTTTAATGAAACTAGATTTTATCACAGGGCAAATTTGAAATGCAAAGGAACATGTGTATATTTAACTGTTTTCTGTTTAAGATCTTGTTTATAATTTTTTGTAGCTTAAAAATTTACTTTTTTAAGAAAAAAAAATATTAAAATTGCTTGATATCTAACTTTTTTGAAGCGTCTTATAACTCACTAAATATATAAGTGTCCTATAGTTGAAGTGTGTTCCTAACTGAAAGTTGAATCTGATTTTGTGTTAAAAGGGTTATTATTTTATTTTGAATCATTGATTATCCTATAAAGTTTCTTATAAAAGTATTAAATTTGCTTGTATATTGCTTGATAAAATAGTTTCTTTTCTTTATTCAATGAACATTAATTTTTTATTGTTAGAATTTATTTCAAAAGAAAATTTTGTGTTTTGTAATGTGATGAGATACCATTACTTTTTTCAATGTATATTTATGAATGTTAAATTCAATTTTTTATAAAAGGAATATTGTTTTACTTTTCTCAGTTGTGAATTACTTATGATATTTTTAAATATTTATATATTACTAAGATGTCTGATTCAAGGATTTTAGTTCCTAGGAAATTGATAAAAAGTATCGTAATTGTCATTAACAACCTGCGTAAATACTTGGACATGTGACCTTTCATTGGTCTACCTAAAGTACAAATGGATCTTCATTCAAAAAGCGTGGGCTCCCTTAATTTACATATATGTAATGTGCTGCAGGAGATTTATTACAATTGCTGACTTTTGCAGCTCTTATAATGGTGTGTTTAAGTTTAGACAATATGAAATATCTATATATTTCCAACTATAATTGTTATTTCACACCAAAAAAATTCCCTAGAATAGTGTAAAGCATCTTAAAAAAAAACACTAATTTGTTATAGAAATAAATTGGATTGGGGATTTTCCATAGTTTATATTTTTGTTTTTGAAATTTTTCTATTTAGAGAAGTCAAATGAATATATTACTGTCCCAGATTGTAATTAAGATACTAGAGAAAACTGTTAAAATGAGTGTATTAATGAATTCACATTAAAGTTAGTGCTTAAAATCAAATACTGATGAGTTACCTCATATACACATTAGGTTAATGATTTAAAAAATCTATGCATATATTAAACATTTACTGAAATTGTTTTTCTTTTCAGGAAATGCAACAGATGCAAATGCCAAAATATGATGTTCCAGAATTATCTGAGATGATGACATCCTTATTTACAGGTGGAAAGCGACCTCCTGCCCGTAACAAAGTTGTGAAAAAAAGGCAGTAATTTTTTGGGGTGTTTGTAAATTTGTATAATATTTATTCTTGTTTATAACTGACACATAACTCTTTAGTCCAACGTCTTGCTTTTTTTTCAGTTGTAGAAAACACAAATAAATATATTTATTGCCTAGTTTTTGTTTGATAAATCATTATTGCGTAGCATGAAACGGTCCATAAATAATGTCACGCTTATTTTTCCTTGTCACAAAGTGTCACACTTGTCACATTCCTGTCACTATATTACATAAACAGATACTTGCAATTCTATAACAAGTTGCAGATCAGATTTTGTTTTTAAACATTAACTGTGTGTTTAATTGACATTTGAGAGCATAATAATAATGATTTTCTGTGTACTTTTCTCTCTTTATTAAAAATTGTAAAGGGTTTAGGGGTTCAACTTAACACTACAATTTGTTTTTTTGTGCAAAACTATAAGACTAAACTTAAAATTGCTAAAGTGTATTGAAAAGTATACAGGAGTAAAAATTTTATAGAAAAATAATTAACATTCCATAATTAGTTTGAGAATTATTAACTATTAAATTTATAGTAAAAATTCCATATGGGCCACTCTGCAACTACAGAGTTGAAATTCAGTATGCTGAAAGAACTATATTTGTTTACAAGCTTAGCGCAGATTTTATTTAAAAATTCTAACTGTTTCAAAAGTTATTAGAATTTTAAAAACCTTTTTGCTATTTTTTTTATCTTGAATTTTCTTTTGCTGCTCAAAAAATGACTTAGAAACTTGAAATTACAAAGATGTGTAGAAATACGTACTAGGAGTTTGATGTAAAAGTTATTGCAATTTTAAATGTTTTTTTCCCTTATAATAATAATAACTATTTTTCCATTGTTATAGAAAATTTTCTCTCACATGATTTTCATTTTATTAGCTGTGCTTTATTTAATGTCAGAAGTAGCAAAAAATTCATAAAATAAGAGAAAGATTAGTTGTTTCCAAATATAAATTTTAACATTTGTATCAAATTTTTAAAAAAAATAAAAGCTGTTTTTAGTGCATACTGCCATCCAATGCGATATCTCTAAATTAAATTTGGCTAGCTGCCAATCAAAAAATATGTTCTATCACAGGTAATTTTTTCTACGCCCGAATTTTCTTTTTTCTATACCCACCCATATAATTGACATTCATGACCCTTAATGTGAACTAATTTTTGATTCAAAAAATTTTATACTTTAAAGTACTTTTGACATGAAATATTTTTTAAGGTTAACTCTAACTTCATTACCTTGAAAAAATTTTACTTTTAATGCGAGCGAAAAATTTATTTCTTTAACAGGTAAGAAAACTGATCATTCACAGTTCTATAAATTAAAGTAGTTTTTCAATGCTTTGATATATTAATGATAATTGCGACACAGTAGTCAAATGCAAGAGTTGTATGAATCAAATTTGTTGAAGGAGGCATTACAGGAAACAAGTCCTGTGATATGAATAGAGTTTTCTTTTGTCTTATGGGTGTGACTGTAAAGAAGCCTGTTTTCCCAAGAAATGACTTAACCGCCCATGATGATCCTTTTTTCAATATAGGTAGTCATTTCTCCCACACCCTTATAGGTTGTTCTAAGAAATTAATATTCCTGAATTGCATTTTTATAGGTAGACACGCAGGGAGCTAAAATTTTTCTTAAATCTAATACTTAGGTTTACTTTCCTCTAATGGATGCTTAAGTAGCAATTAAAACTGTCCGTTCTTTTTTTCATTAATTTTTTACAATAAATAAGTACTCCTGTTAGTTATTTTTTTTTCTTTTCTTTTTGCTTCTGCTGACTTTAAAAAAAAAGAAAAGGAAAAAAACACGCCGTAAGTACACTTTTTGCATTTCGTCTGGACAATAATATTTTTTTCTTCCTTTATAACTTAATTCATAATGAGATTTATAGAACTAATTAATTTGCATGTAACATAGATAATAGAAAATGTCTGTGTATTGTACGACTTTCATCAAAAAAAATTCTGAGCTGATAAACATAAACAAATTTTCTGTCACCTTTCGAATTCACGTTAACGGGGTTGGTATATATATATATATATATATATATGTATGTAATATAGAATTTCTCATGCGAGTCTTTCTGTATTAACTGATAAGCTTAAAACATATGTTTCCTATCAAGTTTAAGATGTAGAAGTCGGTCTCTCCCAAGGAGCCATAAAAAGTCAAGATGAACCAGATAAGGCCAGATAAAAGATTATTTTCTAAAGTTAATGGACAATAATTCGTAGATAAAGAGGCATTAAGGTAGTCCCAAAATTTTCCCACCGTCAGAGTGGCGCTATCCTTTTAGCGAATCAAAATCTCTAAATTTTATCAATTGAATGACGTTTCAGGAAGATAAGAAGATCCTTGCAATCACTCCCTTTCAGAACCTCACTTTAAAAGCTTCAATTATCTCAGAGCTAAAGAGAATAGAAGGGCTAGTTCACTCCGTTCTTAGAGCTGAAGCTACGATTTCCCTTGTCATGACGTCACTGTGTCCACAGATCTCGGAGATCGCAAGCAAATATATGATAACTTTGCATCTTTCTCTTTGTAAAAATAAGTTAGACTTTTTCTGGTTATTAGCCTTCAAACTTTACGTAATTAACACATTATTTCCGTTCATAGACATAGTTATAAAAAAAACTTTCTTGGTTATTATATTAAAAAAAATACCATTTTAAACTTATAAAAATGTTTTGCTAGTTGGTGAAAATGACACGATAAATACTTTATTTTAAAAAGTTCAGTTTTAACTTTAACTATTAAGAAAAATGAAGGCATATATCGACACTTTTTTTATCTACATATTCTTTTATAAAGATAAGTTAAGTTAAATTTAGAATCCCTGATTTTAAAATATGTCGTTAATAGCAATTTGTTCATACTTAATCATTAGGAAACATCAACCTTAAACGCTAATTACTGAAACAAAATAATAATTTAGGTTCATAATGACATTAGAAATTTTACAATTGTTTATAGACATTTAAATTTACGATGATATAATTTATAGATATTTAAATTGAAGAGAATATAATTTTTAAAAAAAATCATAAATATTTAGAATAACTACATTAAAAAATATGTTATGAAATTAGGAGAATTTCAACTATATACTATATATTTTATTTATACTTTTTACTTACATTTTAATTTTCTTTGACTTTATCTATTTTTTAATTCTTTTCACCTGCCTTTCTTTATGAAGTAACGAGGCGGTTTCTATTTAGATAATGAATTTTTATAAAAGTTCTTTACGACAGAATAAACGTATTGCTGTTTTATATTAACTGTGTCATTTCGGAATCCATTCTTTACATAGTTGTTCATTTACTTTAGGGAACACGCGAAAAATTATACTTTTTCCTTTTGTTTTTATATCAGAATTTTTGCAAGTTGCAATCGCGCAAACTGGCATTTCGATAATAGTTTTAAATTCTTGTAAATTCACTGCAAAAACTGAGGAAAGTCATTATAGAAAATAACAAATGTCTTAGAATATCTCGCAAAAAGAAATGATCCAATATTAGTTAGAGCTAGTAAGGCCAAACGCTCCGTTCTTGAAGTAAAAGTGCGAGCTTTGCGCCAAAGTGACGTCACTAGAGTGACGTCGGAGGATCGGCGCGGCGAGAGATACTTCAAAAGAAGGAGTGAACCAGCGCTTTTATTCTCTTTAGCCCTGCAATTATCTAGCGTTTAAAGGCATAACATTGTATATATATATATTGCATACGCGTTATATCCGTACAACGGAAAAGGGTTGGTCACAATTATAACGCAATCATTTCTTTTAAAATTTGTTACCTAAATTAAAAAAAAGAAGGTAAACATCAGTTTTCTTTCATTTATTTATTTAAGAAAATGCCAAACAGAAGATCGGGGTCGTTAAAAGCCACTGGATTAAGAAGTCGCAAACCGGTCTAACTTATCCTTTACTTTTATTTGTATTTTTCCTCTGGCGTCTGTAGTAAATAAATCGGAAAGTTAATTTCTAAAGCATTTAGCAAAGATCGTTGGGTGTTCCGCAAAATCATACCCACGGTTTCCGTGGAAGGGTAAAAGGGGTCCCGAGAGTTAGACTTTTTTTTATATCACAGTAATGATGTTTAAAACCTGTATTAATATTTAGATCAAATTAATTTTTTTAATATTTCTGTTATCTTCATGAAATAATCAAATTAAAATGGTCAAAGTAAATATTCAGGTCATCATCAAAACATTCTGGACTATCTCAACATTACTGTGGAGGATTTATTCCTTAAAACATCAATGGTTGCTTCAAAGTTATTGGAACATTTCGACAGATTATTAATTTCGGTTAGATTATTAATTTTAAAAAAAAATGGATGAAAAAATTTCCTTCCTCTTGTTTTATATTTTATTTATTCCCGCAGTTGAACATCAGCGACTCGCTTATCCCTCTAATTATATTTTATAAACGGCGGTAAACAGCCCAACCAATTATGAGTTTACGACTATCTATGCTCAACTCTGTAGGTTTGTAATTTAAATCCAACTCAGAAGACAAGGGGACTCCTGGATCAAGCAGTGGGACAGACTAGCCTTTGTAAAGAACGTTTTATTTAACTAACCCGCATTTGCATTACAATGGAAGGGATACCACGAATACCTCCCACAGTGAGTTAGACGGTAAGGGGATTCCACTGAGAATATTTGAAGTGGTCGGTGCGAGCTGGGAACAGAATTAATATCATTCTGCCACCACTGGGATTCAGACCTAGGTCTAGGATTTAGACCTAATTGAGAGGCAAACACTGTATCCCCTGTGCCACCTCCTCATATTTTATTTTATAATCGTCGTTGAACAGCCGACCCAAATGCTGAGTTTATGACAAACAATGTTCAATTTCATAGCCTTGTAATTTTGAATTCAACTCGGAATATTATATATTTTTTTAAATAAAGTAGTTTGAGCCGTGGGGGTTCAGGGAACAGAGCGTTCGCCTTCCAATAAGGTGAACCGGGTTCGAACCTCAGTAATGGCTAGTCGATACGAATTCCGCACCGACCACACTGTTGGCGTAAAATATCTTCAGTGGTAGGCAGTGGATCAGAGTCCTTTTGTCGTTAAGCCAACTGTAGGAAGTTTTCGTGGTTTTCCTCTCCATGTAACGAAAATGCTGGTTAATTCCTTCAAAAAGTCCTCCACGAGGCAAATTTCTCCCAATACTTGACCCAGGAGTTCCCTTGTCTTCTGGATTTGGTTCAAAATTACAAGGCTACGGAGTTGAACATTAGTAGTCGTAAACCCAAAATTGAGTCGTCTGTTTAATAACGGTTATAAAATAAAATAAAGTATTATTTTATTGGTTAATATGGAAAAAAATTGAGAACCGCTCGTCTAGTATATCGTTTATTATTGTGTCTTTACTCGTCGTATTTCTTGTTTTCTATAGTGAACCAATTGGAAAGTTAATTTCTAAAGCATTTAGCAAAGCCTATAGTCAAGCATGTCGTTTATTCTGATATTTTTAACTTGCTCATAGAATAAAAACTAATTATACATACATGTTAAGTATTTCTATAATGAAAAAAAAATTAAAGCAAGTGAAATAATTCAAAGCCACACACAATCAAGGACCGCAAGTCAGGCCTTAAGCTATTAAAAATCATTAAACATTCCTTTTTTATATAATTAGTGTTCCTTACGTAAACACGATATCTTAAAATACTCCAATCATTTCGTAATCCACTTTAAAACCTATTATCGTCAATGTCCATAATCGGTTAATTTACTGCCCATCGTCCAGTCAGGACAATCCAATTCCTATTAACTCAGATATTAGTCACCGGTGATAAATAGTTACACCCTGAAGCATCTTAATACGGGTCACCTTTGCAGAACGTGATTAGATTGATAATTCGGAGGAAATTTCCTACATCCTTGTTTATTGTGGAAGAGAGAAGAAAACAGACTAAAAAAAGTGAAAGTGTTCATTCAAATTGATGAGATCTTGTTCTTGGAGTGGGTGGAGGGGTAATTTTCGACGACCACTGGTGTGTCTCGTGTTCTTAGCCGTCAAATTGGAAAAACCATAATTTATTACAGAAAATAAGAGTTTTTTTTTTTATGTGACCTACTTTATACATGTTTCTCAATTTCTTCCTATTGTCGAGATTTGTTTTTAAAAGAGAGGGTTTCAATTTTGATAGCGTTCTTTTTTTAGTCCTGAGGAATTGTGAATAAAATCGTTTTCAAACTAATTAAAAATGAATATTAATATCTGAGATATAATCATAAAATAACCGAATTTAGAGCATGGAATACTTTACTTTTATCTGATTTTTTTTAAAATCATATCATTCAATTCAAGAATTAGAAGTTTTTCTACAAATTTGGTGATGTTGCATAAAGTCTAATTTTAAAATACAATATTTTTATTCGTTACATTTAGATTCAAGGAACTATTACCCTTTTAAGAGAGGCTGGATAAAAACTGTCCCACTCGTTTTTGACTGTGTTAAAAACCATAAAATTGTAATAATTGTTATGGATTTATATGTTAATGAAATCTTTCCCTTCGAAAATTTGATGGAAGATAGAAGTAGAAAAATAAGGAGAATAACGGCATTCTTCAGCAGCGACGCATCATACTCTAAACATCAGTTACATGCTAATATTATCATGCAAAGTCATTCAAGTTGAATTTTTTTATTAAAGAAGAATTTTAATTTTATATTATTTGTTACCTTATGATTTTATTCTTACTTTTTACAAAATTGCATAGTCTTAACTCAACGTTCAAATTTTAAAATTGCGTTCAAGTATGAATGGTGTTTTCTGCACTAGGAGTGGTGCTATCACCTCCTACATCAGAAAGCCTCCACACGGTATTTTATAAGTAGTCTGCGCAGACTATTTAAAAAGTAAACCTGTTGTGCGCATAAACACAAATTCTATTTTAAATGTAATTCAGAGAAATTTATCATATATATTTGAGAATTCAGTCTGTAGTGGTTGACAAGTAAATAAGACAAACCAATCATATTCATAAATTAAACAAATTTTTAGATATATATTTGCTACCACTTTTTATTTTTACTAGACATTTTACTAAATGACTCTTTCAAAAACTGGTTTAATTTCATAGTGGTCAGATCGGACTACCTATACGAAATCGCGTGGAGACTCTGTTATAGGAGGCGTATTTTGAGACCATTTGCCTCAATCGTCTGTCAACATTAATCTCAGTAAATAATTAAAGGATAATAAATAGTGAAGCCAGTACATGTAGTTGGAATCATAAATGGCGAAAAGATAATAAAATAAGAACCTAAAATTAATGTTAGAATAAAAATATATTTAAAACACTAACTACAGTGTCGACAATATACTAGCTTCGAAATTTAAATCTGATTGATAATTTGAAAAATACTGCTCTAATTAAACACTAACGTATACACGGTTTAAAAAAAAAGAGTAATAAAAAAGTAAAAAATCCAAATTCATTTTAGCAATCATGTCGCCTTTTTTAACAATATATTTGTAAATAAAAAATAAAAAAATTTCACTTCAAATTCACCCGAATAACTTAACATCATTCATATCTTTTGCAACAGATTTGAGCTCAGAAATGATATTATTTATTTCTTTTATTGAAAACAAAATTATCTGTTTGAAAATATCGCCTTGTACAATAAACTGTAGTAAGCAGTAGTGAACTGTTTAAGCGGAAGACATGAAGATAAGGAGCTCGAGCTTTTATATGGGTCATTCTCACGAAAACTGTCATTTTTCAGTTCATAAAATCCCAAAAAAGTAAAGTGAATAAAAAGCTCTGAAACTTTTTATATTAATAGAAATATGTAATGGCATTATAAAGAAAGTATATATCCTATAAATTATACTTAATATTTAAATTAATTAATTTTTTAAATAATTAATTTATAATTAATTAATTTATAATAATTAATAATTAATTAATTTAATAAATAAATTAATTAATTTAATAAATTAATTTATTAATTTTTTAATTTATTTTTCAAATTAATTAATAAGTAAATTAATTATTTTCACTATTTAAAAAGTGAGGGAATG